>NW_019943655.1:19070-28327 GCF_002910315.2 Salvelinus sp. IW2-2015 | reverse complement strand
AGAGCGACCGCGGGACAGGATTCACAGTAGAAGAGAACGACCGGACAGGATCAGCGTAGAAGAGAGACGACAGGGACAGATCAGAGAAGAGAGACGACAGGGACAGGACAGGTAGAAGAGAGACGACAGCGGACAGGGACAGCGTAGAAAGAAGCCTACAGGACAGTAGAAAAAGACAACAGGGACAGGATTCAGGTAGAAGAGAGACAACAGAGACAGGGATCAGGTAGAAGAAGACGGACAGGGACAGGTGGAAGAGAGACAACAGGTACAGGATCAGGTAAAGAGAGACGACAGGGACAGGTAGAAGAGAGACAACACAGGGACAGGATCAGGTAGAAGAGAGACAACAGAGACAGGATCAGGTAGAAGAGAGACGACAGGACAGGAGAGGTAAAGAGAGACGCCAGGGACAGGGAGAGGTAGAAGAGAGACGCCAGGACAGGAGAGGTAGAAAGAGAGATGCCAGGGACAGGGAGAGGTAGAAGAGAGACGCCAGGGACAGGGAGAGGTAGAAGAGAGATGCCAGGGACAGGGAGAGGTAGAAGGTGGAAAGTTGGAGATGAAGAATAGTAGGAAGGGTTAGGGTAGAAAGTATTGATATCAACGTGTGAGAGAGAATGGGAATGAATTTAGCTATGAAGAGTTGAATTCCTGGCCATCAGGGTAAGAACAGAGAGAAACGCGTTCTTAAGGACGCAATGGTTTTGGAAAGTTCAGATCGAAATATGTGATGTAGAAAGAAACTTCCCATGTCTGCTCTGGTCGTGGCATTTCCATCTGCAACGTTTACAAACTGAACATGGCCCAGATGTCTGCTCTGGTCGTGCATTTCAATCTTGCAACGTTAAACAACTGAACATGGCCCAGATGTCTGCTCTTAGTCTGTCCATGTGCACAGGAAAACCAGTCTACACTCTCTGTTCCGAAGCGCTCTCAAGATCAGACCACTCCACCCTGTTAACCTCTGGACTGTACCACTCCATCTTGTTAACCTCTGGACTGTACCACTCCACCCTGTTAACCTCTGGACTGTACCACTCCACCCTGTTAACCTCTGAACTTTACCACTCCATCCGGTTAACCTCTGGACTGTACCACTCCACCCTGTTAACCTTTGGACTGTACCACTCCACCCTGTTAACCTCTGGACTGTACCACTCCACCCTTGTTAACCTCTGGACTGTACGCACTCCATCCTGTTAACCTCTGACTGTACCACTCCACCCTGTTAACCTTCTGGACTGTACCACTCCACCCTGTTAACCTCTGGACTGTACCACTCCACCCTGTTAACCTCTGGACTGTACCACTCCACCCTGTTAACCTCTGAACTGTACCACTCCACCCTGTTAACCTCTGGACTGTACCACTCCACCCTGTTAACCTCTGGACTGTACCACTCCATCCTGTTAACCTCTGCGACTGTACCACTCCATCCTGTTAACCTCTCGACTGTACCACTCCACCCTGTTAACCTCTGAACTGTACCACTCCAACCTGTTAACCTCTGAACTGTACCACTCCATCCTGTTAACTCTGAACTGTACCACTCCATCCTGTTAACCTCTGGACTGTACCACCCAGTCCTGTTATCTCTGACGTACCACCACCCTGTTAACCTCTGGACTGTACCACTCACTACCTCGCTTAACAATCCTGTGAACTGTACCACTCCATCCTGTTACCTCTGAACTTGTACCACTCCACCCTGTTAACCTCTGGACTGTACCACTCCATCCTTTAACCTCTGGACTGTACCACCCGAACCTGGTTAACCTCTGAACTGCTACCACTCCACCTGTTAACCTCTGGACTGTACCACTCCACGCCTGGTAACCTCTGAACTGTACCACTCCATCCTGTTTAACCTCTGAACTTGCACCACTCGCATCCTGTTAACCTTCTGGACTGTACCACTCCATCCTGTTAACCTCTGACTGTCACCACTCCATCCTGTAACCTCTGACTGTACCACTCCATCCTGTTAACCTCTGGACTGTACCACTCCACCTTTAACGCTAACTGTCCATTCCATCCTGTACCTCGACTGACTATCCACCTTTAACCTCTGACTACCACTCCACGCCTGTAAACTCTGACTGTACCACTCATCCTGTTAACCTCTGGACCTTGACCACTCCACCTGTTAACCTCTGGACTGTACCACTCCACCCTGTTAAACCTCTGGACTGTAACTACTTCCACCCTGTTAACCTCTGGACTGTACCACTCCACCCTGTAACCTCTGGACTGTACCACTCCACCCTGTTAACCTCTGACTGTACCACTCCATCCTGTTAACCTCTGGATGTACCACTCCATCCTGTTAACCTCTGACTGTACCACTCCATCCTGTTAACCTCTGGACTGTACCACCCACCTGTTAACCTCTGGACTTACCACTCCACCCTGTTAACCTCTGGACTGTACCACTCCACCCTGTTAACCCTGGACTGTAACCACTCCATCCTGTTAACCTCTGACTGTACCACTCCATCCTGTTAACCTCTGGACTGTACCACTCCACCCTTTAAACCTCTGGACTGTACCACTCCATCCTGTTAACCTCTGGACTGTACCACTCCACCCTGTTTAACCTCTGGACTGTACTACTCCACCCTGTTAACCTCTGAACTGTACCACTCCATCCTGTTAACCTCTGGACTGTACCACTCCATCCTGTTAACCTCTGGACTGTACCACTCCACCCTGTTAACCGTCTGACTGTACCACTCCACCCTGTTAACCTCTGGACTGTAACTACTCCACCCTGTTAACCTCTGGAGCTGTACACTCCACCCTGTTAACCTGCTGGACTTGTACCACTCACCCTGTTAACCTCTGGACTGTACACTCCACCCCTTTTTTTGTTAACCTCTGACTGTACCACTCCACCCTGTTAACCTCTGGACCTGTACCACTCCACCCTGTTAACCTCTGGACTGTACACTCCACCTGTTAACCTCTGGACTGTACCACTCCATCCTGTAACCTCTGACTGTACCACCCATCCGTAACTGACTTACCACTCCACCTTGTTAACCTCTGGACTTACCTCCACACCTGTAACTCGGACTGTACCTCGCCTCTCTTATAAAGCATTGAGAGGAAGAGAGACACATTATGTCTGTGTCCTAAATGGCATCCTATTCCTGACATTGTACATATATATATATATAGGGTTCTCCATAGTACACAGCCAGTGAGGTGAGTATCTCTGGTTGTATTTCATCTCTCTCTCTCCTCTCTCTCTCTCTCTCTCTCTCTCTCTCTCTCTCTCTCTCTCTCGCTCTCTCTCTCTCTCCTCTCTCTCTCCTCTCCTCCTCTCTCTCTCTTCTCTCTCTCTCTCTCTCTCTCTCTCTTCTCTCTCTCTCTCTCTCTCTCTCTGTCTCTCCTCTCTCTCTCTCTCTCTCTCTCTCTACTTTCTCTCTCTCTCTCTCTCTCAAGCTGCTGAAGGCTGTGCTTCTGTAGCAGTTTGTTTTCTCTGTTCTCGTACATGTGAAGAGGAGAGGAGCTGTCCAACAATGTGAAGAGGTTGTGGTGGGATGAAGTTGGGTGAGGTGGTCTAACTGTCCTCTCTATCTCTAATACACCATGCTGCAGAAATATCTACTCGAGAACACAAAATGCCACAACTAACTCTCTCCCACACTTGACTTCACAAACCCCTCCGTTATCGGTATGTGCATCACTGGTTACAGTTGTATGACAACCACTCTACCATTGCGCTTCCCTCTTACTGTCCTGGTGAGTATTTAACGCCTGCCCAGTCCGTGTCTCCGTCGTGTTTGTGGCGCCTCTTTCTCTCCCTCCCTTTTCTCCAGTGAGTACATATGGGAAACAGTACTCTACCCCTCATCCAGTGAAACAGCTAGCGACAGCTGTAAGCTCTTTCTCCCTCTTGTCTTCAATTATTAACTGCTCTCCATCTCCTCTCTCTCTCTCTCTCTCTCTCTCTCTTCCTCTGCATCGTCTGACTGTTCTTGTTTCCGGCCTTCTCTTTCGAACTTCCTTGTTCATTTTTCTTGTTCTGTCTGTGTCTTTATCTGTCTGTCTTGACTTTCTCAACACAAACAGTCTCAGTCTAACCGCCGTCTTACTGTCAACACCAAACCCCTCGAGCTCCACTGTTCACATCAAACCGCCAGTCTCACTGTTCAACACCAAACCCAGCCAGTCTCCACTGTTAACACAAACCCAGCAGTCTCCCTGTTCAACACAAAACCCAGCCAGTCTCCACTGTTAACACAAACCCAGCCAGTCTCCACTGTCAACATCAAACCAGCCACGTCTTCCACTCCAGTCTCATGCTCAACATCAAACCCAGCCAGTCTCCACTGTTCAATATCAAACCCAGCCAGTCTTCACTGTTCAACACCAAACCCAGCCAGTCTCCACTGTTCAACACCAAACCCAGCCAGTCTCCCACTGTTCAACACCAAACCCAGCCAGTCTCCACTGTTCAACATCAAAA
This sequence comes from Salvelinus sp. IW2-2015, assembly GCF_002910315.2. Classification (NCBI taxonomy): domain Eukaryota; kingdom Metazoa; phylum Chordata; class Actinopteri; order Salmoniformes; family Salmonidae; genus Salvelinus; species Salvelinus sp. IW2-2015. The sequence goes on along the minus strand of NW_019943655.1, from coordinate 23,850 downwards.
CCCAGCCAGTCTCCACTGGCTCAACATCAAACCCAGCCAGTCTCCACTGTCAATATCAACCAGCCATCTTCACTGTTCAACACCAAACCCAGCCAGTCTCACTGTTAACATCAAACCCAGCCAGTCTCCACTGTTCACACCAAAACCCAGCCAGTCCTCCACTGTTCAACACCAAACCCAAGCCAGTCGTCCACTGTTCAACACAAACCCAGCCGTTCCACTGGCTCACATAAAACCCAGCCAGCTTCCACGTGTTTCAACCAAAACCAGCCAGTCTCCATGCTCAACATCAAACCCAGCCAGTCTCCACTGTTCAACACCAAAAACCCAGCCATCTCCACTGCTCAACATCAAAGCCAGCCAGTCCCATGTTTCAACACCAAACCCAGCCAGGTCTCCACTGTTCAACATCAAACCCAGCCAGTCCCACTGTTCAACACCAAACCAGCCAGTATTTCACATGTTCAACCTCAAAACCCAGCCAGTCTCCACAGTTCAAATCAAACCCAGACAGTCTCCACTGCTCAACATCAAACCCAAGCAGTCTCCACTGCCAACATTCAAACCCAGCCAGTCTCCGCTGTTCACACTCAACCCAGCAGTCCCACACTGTTCACACCAAACCCAGCCAGTTCCATGCTACCTACACAGTCGCTTCAACATAAAACCCAGCCAGTCTCCCTGTTCAAACCAAACCCAGCCAGTCTCACGTTCAACACCAGAGTGGTACAGTCCAGAGGTTAACAGGGTGGAGTGGTACAGTCCAGAGGTTAACAGGATGGAGTGGTACAGTCCAGAGGTTAACAGGGTGGAGTGTCTGATCTTGAAGAGCGCTTCGGAACAGAGAGTGTAGACTGGTTTCCTGTGCACATGGACAGACTAGAGCAGACATCTGGGCCATGTTCAGTTGTTAAACGTTGCAGATTGAAATGCCACGACCAGAGCAGACATCTGGGCCATGTTCAGTTGTTAAACGTTGCAGATGGAAATGCCACGACCAGAGCAGACATGGGAAGTTTCTTTCTACATCACATATTTCGATCTGAACTTTCCAAAACCATTGCGTCCTTAAGAACGCGTTTCTCTCTGTTCTTACCCTGATGGCCAGGAATTCAACTCTTCATAGCTAGAATTCATTCCCATTCTCTCTCACACGTTGATAATCAATACTTTCTACCCTAACCCTTCCTACTATTCTTCATCTCCAACTTTCCACCTTCTACCTCTCCCTGTCCCTGGCATCTCTCTTCTACCTCTCCCTGTCCCTGGCGTCTCTCTTCTACCTCTCCCTGTCCCTGGCATCTCTCTTCTACCTCTCCCTGTCCCTGGCGTCTCTCTTCTACCTCTCCCTGTCCCTGGCGTCTCTCTTCTACCTCTCCCTGTCCCTGTCGTCTCTCTTCTACCTGATCCTGTCTCTGTTGTCTCTCTTCTACCTGATCCTGTCCCTGTTGTCTCTCTTCTACCTGTCCCTGTCGTCTCTCTTTTACCTGATCCTGTACCTGTTGTCTCTCTTCCACCTGTCCCTGTCGTCTCTCTTCTACCTGATCCTGTCTCTGTTGTCTCTCTTCTACCTGATCCTGTCCCTGTTGTCTCTTTTCTACCTGTCCCTGTAGGCTCTCTTCTACCTGTCCCTGTCCCTGTCGTCTCTCTTCTACCTGTCCCTGTCCCTGTCGTCTCTCTTCTACCTGATCCTGTCCCTGTCGTCTCTCTTCTACCTGATCCTGTCCCGTTGACACTGGAATCGTTTTGTACGCACACAAGCCCCACATTATTATCACTAGAGTTATTTAACATAATGCATATAATTAATCACCAGTAGTTATGTCAACGGCTTGATCTGTTTCACCTGCTTGTGATTGTCAGGGTGTCTGGAGGTTTAGAGGGTTGTTGCTAACAACCAGCCCTCTGTAGGTTTTTGTTGCTAAACAACCAACCGTCTGTAAGGTATTGTTGCTAACCAACCAACCGTCTGTAGGTTTGTTGCTAAACAACAACAGACAAAGATTGTCAGGATTCTCTTGTTGTTTTAATAATCCACCATTCAACACGCACTCACCGTTAGCACGAGTTCATGCATGCTAAACAACACCCGTCTGTAGTTTTGACTGAGCTAAGACCAACAAAAACACACACAGTCACACGATGGCACACACTTTTGTTGCTAAACAAACAACCCGTCTAGTATGTTTTGTAAAGAAGAATGAGACCCTGAGAGTATTGGTGAGTGATGATACCACACCACTGGGAGCAATAGGGGTTATTAACAAAGCACTGTCCAGTCCCTGTTCTGTCCTGTCGACAAGGCATGTTAGCTATGTTGTGCACAAACTACAACTAGCAACACGAGCAAAGCGCATCAGCAGCGGTTCGCAGTAGCGTCTGTCAAGGAGAGACTTGTCCTGGGCTAATTAGTTCTTCCCAACACTCCGCTCTACCAACCCTAACCAACAGTTAGCTCTCTCTCCAAACACTACCCCAAGTTAGCCCTCTCCTCTCCCCAACACTAACCCACCATGTAGCCCCTCTCCTCTCCACACACACCCAACAGCTAAGCCAGTTCGTCCTCTCTCTCACCACGCTACCCAGCAGTTAGCCCTTCCTTCTACCAACCGACTACACACACCACAACCACGCAGTTTAGCCCTCCTCTCCAACACACATCAAACCACACATACGACCACCACACCGCACACTATCATCACTAACCCAACATTAGGCCCTCTCTCACACCACAATCAACAGTTAGACGTCTCTCACTTCTCGCACCAATAACCAGTTAGTCTCCTCCTCTCCAAACTAACCCAACCAGTTAGCCCTGCTCCTCTCCAAACTAACCCACAGTTAGTCTCTCCTCTCCACACTAACCAACAGTGTAGTCCCTCCCTCCCAACACAACGCCAACAGTTAGTCCCTCTCTCACCAACAAAACTCACAACCACACACAACAGTTACGACACCACTCCATCACTCACACACACACCAACATACAAACCAAAGCTAGATTCATTATCCAACACTGTCCTTCTCGAGCACTTCACTACGCCTAGTTAAGTCTCTACTCTTCATTAGAGTCTGCCACCACTAAACGGACAAGATGTTCCTGTATCTAGATGTCAATGATTTAGCGGAACACGTCTATCCTCTTCAAACACTACCTACATACAGATAGCTCTCTGACCTCCCTCCCCAACCTCGCTCACAGCACAGTCTAAAGCACCTCCTTCCCTCCTCCAGCTTCCACAACCCCTCTGACACCCATTCGCTGCTTTAGCCAGCCCATACACCTCTAGCTCCCAACAACTACCTGACCACCCATCTTCCTTGCTCCTCAGCTCCACTATCACCCCCAAAACTCAGCTAAAACCTCCCCTAAGACCACCAGTTACGTGTCCCTCTGCCAGTCCTACCATCAACCAAAAGAAGCCCTCATACCCTCCTGACCCCCTTCCTGCCAGCCCAACACCCAGCTCCATCTTCCTGACCCTTTCACGCGCCAGTCCAACACCCAACCCTACACCAACCCCAGCCCAACACCCAGCTCCAAACCTCCTGACCTCCTGCCCAGCCCAACACCCAAGCTCCAACCTCCTGACCCTTCCTGCCCAGCCCAACACCCAGTCAAACCTCCTGACCCTTCCTGCCCAGGCCAACACCCAGCTCAAACTCCTGACCCATTCCTGCCCAGCCCAACACCTAGCTCCAACCCTCCTGACCCCTTCTCCGCCCAGCCCAACACCCAGCTCCAGCTTCCTGACCCCTTCCTGCCCAGCCCAACACCCAACCCATCTACACAACCCCAGCCCAACCTGCTCGGCCAAACCATCCGCTACCACCTATGAATTCACAAAGAGCTTGGATTAATAAACCATAAAGCCTTTAATAATTCACAGCTCTTCACCATCACCGTCTGTACTGTTTCCTTGCTCCCTGATTCTGTAGTCTCTATTCCCTGTCTGTCTGGAGACACTCTTATTTTCCTGTTCATTTTATTCAGGACCGTCTTCCTTCCTCTCCTCTATCTGCCCTGCCTCGTCACTCTCAAAGGGAGGGGGATGAAAAGAGGGAGAACAGAGAGAGAGCGAAGTGAGAGAGGAGAGAGCAAAGAGGGAGGGAGAGGGGAAGAGAAGAAGGGATGAGCGAAGGAGAGCGGGAGGGGGAGAGAGGGGGGGATTGTAGAGAGGGAGGGAGGGAGGATAGAAAGAGGTGAGGGAGGGAGAAGAGAGAGAGGAAATAGAGAGGGGATAGTGAGAGAGATAGAAAAACAAAGATACAAGAGAAAGGGATAAGGAAAAAGGAAGAGAGATGGGGGGAGGAGGAATAAGGGAGAGCAACAGGGACAGAATCAGTGGAGCCAACAGGACAAATCAGGACAGAGAGACACAGAATGCGTGGAAGAGAGACAACAGGGACAGAATCAGCTACAAACCAGAGATGACAACAGATAGAATCAGGTGGAAGAAGAGACAACAGGATCAGGATCAGACGTTGGAGAGAAGACAGACAGGGACAGGATCAGGTGAAGAGGAACACACAGGACATGGATAGGTGAAGAGAGACGACAGGGACAGGATCAGGTGGAAGAGACGACAGGGACAGGGACAGGTAGAAGAGAGACGACAGGGACAGGATCAGGTAGAAGAGACGACGAAGGACGAACGGACAGGGATCAGGTAGAAGAGAGAGAACGGAGACAGGATCAGGTAGAAGAGAGACGACCGGGACAGGATCAGGTAGAAAGAGAGAACGACCGGGACAGGATCAGGTAGAAAGAGAGACGACC
>NW_019943655.1:6672-19045 GCF_002910315.2 Salvelinus sp. IW2-2015 | reverse complement strand
GACAGGATGTGGTAGTTGGGTTACAGGTGGACAGGATGTAGTTGGGGACAGATGGTATTGCAGGTAGTTGGGGGACAGGATGGTAGTTGGGGACAGGATGTAGTTTGTACCAGGGGGACAGGATGGTAGTTGGGTACAGGGGGACAGGGTGGTAGTTGGACAAGGGACAGGATGGTTGTTGGGGACAGGTGGTAGTGGGTGCCAGGGGAACGGATGGAGTTTGTGCGGTACGGGACAGAGGTCCAGATGGGTTGGTGGCGGCGGCACAGGGTATGGGTGAGTGGGTCCAGGAGCGGAGCGGAATGGTATGGGTGACAGGGGACAGGATGGTAGTTGTACCGGACAATGATGGTACCAGGGGAACAGGTGTGTTGGTACCAGCCGGTGTGGTACAGGAGGTATCGAGGGGTACAGGATGTAGTTGGGGTACCAGGGAGACAGGGTGGTAGTTGGGTGCAGGAGCAGTCGGATGGTATGGTACCAGGACAGGATGTAGTGGTGCCAGGAGACAGGGTGGTATGTGGTGCCAGGGAGACGGATGGTAGTTGGGTACCGAGGACATGGATGGTAGTTTGGGTAGCCAGGGGACAGCGATGGTAGTTGGGTGCCAGCGGGGACAGGATGTTAGTTGGTACCAGGGGACGGAATGTAGTTGGGTAAGGGGACAGGATGTAGTTGGTACAGGGGGACAGGATGGTAGTTGGACCAGAGGGACAGGATGTAGTTTGGGTACAGGCGGGACAGGATGCGTATTGGGGCCAGGGAGACAGGATGGTGAAGTTGAGGTAACAGAAGGAAAGGAGGTAGTTGGGCAGGGACAGGGGAGCTGGTGATTGGGTACCAGGGCAGGATGGTAGTGGTGGTACAGGGGGACAGGATGGTAGTGGGTGCCAGGATGGTAGTTGGGTGCCAGGGGACAGGAGTGGTAGTTGGGTGCCAAGGGGGACAGGATGTAAGTTGGTGGACAGGATGGTTAGTTGGGTACCAAGGGGACAGGATGTAGTTTGGTGAGCAGGGTGACAGGATGGTAGTTGGTGGGACAGATGGTATTGGGGGAAGTGGACACGATATGTGTGGACAGGGATGGTAGTTGGGTGACAGGGGACATGATGGTAGTTGTAAGGGGACAGATGGTAGTTGGGAGATGATGGTACCAGGGGACAGGATGGTAGTGTGGACAGGATTGGTAGTTGGGTACCAGGGGGACAGATGGTAGTGGTACCAGAGGGACAGGATGGGTATGTGGTGAGCAGGGCGGTAGGTGTCAGGGACAGGATGGTAGTTGGTACCAGGGGGACAGGATGTAGTTGTGTTACCAGGGACAGGATGTAGTTGGGTACCAGGGGACAGGATGGTAGTTGGGTACAGGGGACGAGTAGTTGGTACAGTTGACAGTGGAGAGCCAGAGGACAGGATGGTAGTTGGTACCAGGGGGGACAGGATGGTAGTTGGGGTACCAGGGGGATCAGGAGTAGTTGAGAGCCAGAGGACAGGATGGTAGTTGAGAGAGCCAGAGTTGAGCAAGGATTGTAGTTGTGGTTACCAGGAGACCAGAGTGGTAGTTGGGTCCAGGGGGAACAGGGATGGTAGTTGGGAACAGGATGTAGTTGCGGTGCACAGGGAGACAGGATTGTAGTTGGTACCAGGGGACAGGTGGTAGTTGGGTACCAGGGGGACAGGTGATGGTAGTTGGGACCAGGGGACAGGGTAGGGCCCCCCCCCGGGCCCCCCCCCCCCCCGCCCCCTCCCCCCCCCTTCCCCCCCCCCCACCCCCCCAGCCCCCTCCCTCGCGGCCCCCCCCCCTCCTCCGCCCCGCGCCCCCCCGCCACCTCTCGCCCCCCCCTGCCTCCCCCCCCCCCCCCCCCCCCCCCCCCCCTCGGCCGCCCCGCCCCCCCCCCCTCCCCCCCCCCCCCCCCCGCCCGCCCCCCCCCCCCCCCCCGGCCCCCCCCCCCCCCCCCCCCCCCCCCAGAGGGACAGGATGGTAGCTTGGGTACCAGGATGGTAGTTGGTGCCAGGGGAACAGGATTGTACGTCTGGGTACCAGGGAGACAGGATGGTATTGGGTACCAGGGAACAGGATGGTATTGGTACCGGGGAACAGGATGGTAGTGGGGACGGATGGTAGTTGGTACCAGGGAACTAGGAGTGTAGTTGGGGACAGGATGGTAGTTAGGTACAGGGGACAGGATGGTAGTTGGGCAGACAGGAAATGGGTAAGTTGGGTGGGACAAGGTACGGTGGTACGTGTCGGGGGACAGGATGGTAGTTGGTACCAGAGGAACAGGATGTAGTTGGGTACAGGGGGACAGGATGGAGTTGTGGTACACGGGCGGACAGGAATGGTAAGTTGGGTAACCAGAGGACAGGATGGTTTGGGTCCAGGGGCGACAGGATGGTAGTTGGGTACAGTGGAAGATGGTAGTTGGGGGACAGGATGGTAGTTGGGTGCCAGGGGGACAGGATTGTAGTTGGACCGAGGTGACAGGGTGGGTAGTTGGGTACCAGGGGAACAGGAGGTAGTTGGTACCAGTGTGGACAGGATGGTAGTTGGGTACCAGAGAACATGATGGTAGTTGGGGACAGAGATGGTAGTTGGTACCATGGACAGGATGGTAGTTGGTCCAGCGTGGACATTAGATGAGCAGATGGTAGTGTAGGGACAGGATGGTAGTTGGGTGCAGGGACAGGATGTAGTGTGAGGGAGACAATGGTAGTTGGGTGACAGTAGGGACAGACAGGATGGTAGTTGGTACCAGTGACAGGATGTAGTTGGGGGAAGCGATGTAGTTGGGTGCCAGGGAACAGGATGGTAGTTGGGAGACAGATGGTAGGTTGGGTTGCCATGGGAAACAGGATGGTAGTTGGTGCCAGGGACGGATTTCATGAAGAGTTAGTTGGGGACAGGATCGGTTTGGCAGGGACAGGATGGTAGTTGGTACAGGGGACAGGAATGGTAGTTGGGACAGTTCCAGGGGACAGGATGGTAGTTGGTGCCAAGGAACAGGATGGTAGTTGGATACCTGGGAACGGATGTAGTGGGTGACAGGTGGACAGGATGTAGTGGGACAGGTGGACAGATGGTAGTTTGTACCAGGGGACAAGGGATGGTAATTTGGTACAGGTGGACAGGAATGGTAGTTGGGGACAGGATGGTAGGTTCGGTCCAAGAGGACAGGGTGGTAGTTGGTGCCAGGGACACGGATTGTATTGGTTACCAGGGAGGACAGGATTGGTAGTTGGGTAACATGGGAACCAGGCTGTAGTTGGCGGTACAGGTGACAGGATGGTAGTTGGGGGACAGGATGGTAGTTGGGTTGCCAGGGACAGGATGGTAGGTTGGGTACCATGGAACAGGGATGGTAGTGTCATGGACAGTATGTAGTGAAGGTGTTGTACCAGGGGAACAGGATGGTAGTTGGGGGACAGGATTGGTAGTTGGTGCAGGGACAGGATGTGTATGAGGTACCAGGGGCAGATGGTAGTTGAGGTAGGTGACAGGATGTAGTTGGGGGACAGGATGTAGCTTGGGTGCCAGGGAGACAGGTGGTAGTTGGGTGCCAGAGGACCAGGATTTGTTAGTTGGTACAGGTGGACAGGATGTGTTGAGGTGCCGGGGCACAGGATGGTAAGTGGGGGACGGAGTGTAGTTGGGGGACAGGATGGTAGTTGGGGTACCAGGGACAGGATGGTAGTCTGGGGACAGGTATGGGTAAAGTGGACAGGTGGTAGTGGAGTGGGACAGGATGGTACGTTGGGTACCAGGGGACAGGAAGGTATGGTACCGAGGTACATGTGGTCGGGGACAGGATGGTATTCGGGACAGGATGGTAGTGGGAGGAGTTGTAACGCAGCGGAAGCGATGGTGTTGTGACAGGATGTAGTTGGGTACCAGGGGACAGGAAGGAGTTGGGTACCAGGGGGACAGGATGGTAGTTGGTGCCAGGGAGACAGGATGTAGTCTGGGTTGCCAGGGAACAGGATTGTGTTGGGTACAGTGGACAGGATGGTAGTTGCGGTGCCAGGGACAGATGGTGTAGTGGGGGACAGGATGGTAGTTGGGTCCAGGGGGACAGGATGTAAGTTGGGGACAGGATGGTAGTTGTACCAGGGGGACCAGGAAGAGGTGCTGGTACCAGGGGGACAGGATGGTAGTTGGTGCCAGGGGACAGGATGGTAGTTGGGGGACAGGATGTAGTTGGGTCCAGGGACAGGATGGTAGTTGGGGGACAGATGGTAGTTGGTACCAGGGACAGGAAGGTAGTTGGTACCGGCGGACAGGATGTTTGTTGGGACAGGGGACAGGATGGTAGTTGGGTTACAGGTGACAGGATGGTAGTTGGGTCCAGGGAGACAGGATGTAGTTTGGTACCAGGGACAGAGGGATGTATTTGGTCCAGGGGACAGGATTATTGGTACCAGGGGACAGGAGGTATTGGTGCCAGGTGACAGGGTGGTAGTGGGTACCAGGGGACAGATTAGGGTGTACCAGCGTGGACAGGATGGTAGTGGTACCAGGGGGACAGATGGTAGTTGGGTGCCAGGGGGACAGGAGTAGTTGGTGCACAATGGGAGACAGGATGGTAGTTGGGTACCAGGACAGGATGTAGTTGGACAGGGATGAGTTTGGGACAGGATGTAGGTGGTACCAGGGACAGATGTAGTTGGGGACAGGATGGTAGTGGGTGCCAGGGACAGATGTAGTTGTTACCAGGGAGACAGGAAGGTAGCTTGGTACCGGGGGACAGGATGGTAGTGGGAGGATTAGAAGGTTTTCAGAAAGTCACTCTGCTTCTGTAGCTAGGTAAGTCTGCTTCTCAAGTTTGTGTTCTACACTAATAACTAAAACATATGAGCACAGACAAAGTGCTATTTCTATCAATTCACACAACAGTACACACACACACACACACACACACACACACACACACACACACACAACCCACACAACACACAACACACACACACACACACAACACACAACCCCACACAACACACACACACACACACTACACACACCCACACACACACAACACCACACCACACACACACACAACACACACACCACCACACACACACACAACATACACCCAAACTGTCTTCGGTCCTAGCTGACTCATGATCTGACCGAAGGACAAGATAGTTCTGTTGTGTGTATTAGGAAAGTACCTCTCAAACCTCCTGACCATTCCTGCCAGCCCAACACACGCGTCCAACCTCTGCCACTTCTGCCAGGCCCAACACCCAGCTCCAAGCCCTCCTGACCACTTCCTGCCCAGCCAACACCCCAGCTCCAACTCCTGACCACTTCTGCCCAGCCCAACACCGAGCTCCAACTCTGACCGCCTTCCTGCCCAGCCCAACACCCAGCTCCATCTTCCTGACCCCTTTCACGCCCAGCCCAACACCCAAGCCATCTACACAACCCCAGCCAACACCCAGCTCAACCTCCTGACCCTCCTGCCCAGCCCAACACCCAGCTCCAACCTCCTGACCCGTTCCTGCCCAGCCCAAACACCCAGTCAAACCTCCTGACCCTTCCTGCCCAGGCCAACACCCAGCTCAAACCTCCTGACCCATTCCTGCCCGCCCAACACACCCAGCTCCAACCTCCTGACCCCTTCACGCCCAGGCCCAACACCCAGCTCCAGCTTCCTGACCCCTTCCTGCCCAGCCCAACACCCAACCCATCTACACAACCCCAGCCCAACCTGGCTCGGCCAAACCATCCGTACCCTATGAATTCACAAAGAGCCTGGATTAATAAACCATAAAGCCTTTAATAATTCACAGCTCTTCACATCACCAGTCTGTACTGTTCCTTCCCTGATTCTGTAGTCCTATTACCTGTCTGTCTGGAGACACTCTTATTTTCCTGTTCATTTTATTCAGACCGTCTTTCCTTCCTCTCCTCTATCTGCCCTGCCTCGTCACTCCAAGGGAGGGGGATGAAAGAGGGAGACAGAGAGAGAGCGGAAGTGAGAGAGGAGAGACAAAGAGGAGGAGAGGGGAAGAGAAGAAGGGATGAGCGAAGGAGAGCGGGAGGGGGAGAGAGGGGGATGTAGAGAGGGAGGGAGGGAGGGATAGAAAGAGGTGAGGGGGGAGAAGAGAGAGAGGAATATATGAGGGGATGAGGAAGATGACAGGATGGCGGAGGGAGGAGGGAAAAGGAGAGACAACAGGACAGAATCAGGTGAATGAAGCGCAAAGGGACAGAACAGCGACAAGAGAGAAACAGATCAGTGGGAAGAGAGGACAACAGGACAGATCAGTACAAGAGAGACAACAGGGACAGAATCAGTGAAGAGAGACAACAGGATCAGATCAGGTGGAAGAGACGACGACAGGGACAGATCAGGTGGAAGGAGGACAACAGGACATTGATAAAGTGAAGAGAGACGACAGGGACAGGATCAGGTGGAAGAGAGACGAGGACAGGGACAGTAAAGAGAGAACGACAGACAGGATCAGGTAGAGAGAAGAGACGGACACGGGACAGATCAGGTAGAAGAGAGACGACAGCGGACAGGATCAGGTAGAAGAGAGAACGACCGGGACAGGATCAGGTAGAAGAGAGACGACCGGACAGGACAGTAGAGGAACGACGGGACAGGATCAGGAGAAGAGAGACGACCGGGACAGGATCAGGTAGAAGAGAGACGACAGGGACAGGATCAGGTAGAAGAGAGACGACAGGGACAGGACAGGTAGAAGAGAGACGACAGGGACAGGGACAGGTAGAGAAGAGAGCCTACAGGGACAGGTAGAAAAGACAAACAGGGACGATCAGGTAGAAGAAGACAACAGAGACAGGATCAGGTAGAAGAGAGACGACAGGGACAGGTGGAAGAGAGACAACAGGTACAGGATCAGGTAAAGAGAGACGACAGGGACAGGTAGAAGAGAAGACAACAGGGACAGGATCAGGTAGAAGAGAGAACAACAGAGACAGGATCAGGTAGAAGAGAGACGACAGGACAGGGAGAGGTAGAAGAGAGACGCCGAGGGACAGGGAGAGGTAGAAGAGAGACCCAGGGACAGGGAGAGGTAGAAGAGAGATGCCAGGGACAGGGAGAGGTAGAAGGAGACGCCAGGGACAGGAGAGGTGAGAGAATGCCAGGGACAGGGAGAGGTAGAAGGTGGAAAGTTGGAGATGAAGAATAGTAGGAAGGGTTAGGGTAGAAAAGTATTGATTATCAACGTGTGAGAGAGAATGGGAATGAATTCTAGCTATGAAGAGTTGAATTCCTGCCATCAGAGGTAAGAACAGAGAGAAACGCGTTCTTAAGGACGCAATGGTTTTGGAAAGTTCAGATCGAAATATGTGATGTAGAAAGAAACTTCCCAGTCTGCTCTGGTCGTGGCATTTCCATCTGCAACGTTAACAACTGAACATGGCCAGATGTCTGCTCTGGTCGTGCATTTCAATCTGCAACGTTTAACAACTGAACATGGCCCAGATGTCTGCTCTAGTCTGTCCATGTGCACAGGAAAACCAGTCTACACTCTCTGTTCCGAAGCGCTCTCAAGATCAGACACTCCACCCTGTTAACCTCTGGACTGTACCACTCCATCTGTTAACCTCTGGACTGTACCACTCCACCTGTTAACCTCTGGACTGTTACCACTCCACCCTGTTAACCTCTGAACTGTACCACTCCATCCGGTAACCTCTGGACTGTACCACTCCACCTGTTACCTTGACTGTACCACTCCACCCTGTTAACCTCTGGACTGTACCACTCCACCCTGTTACCTCTGGACGTACCACTCCATCCTGTAACCTCTGGACTGTACCACTCCACCTGTTAACCTCTGGACTGTACCACTCCACCTGTTAACCTCTGGACTGTACCACTCCACCCTGTTAACCTCTGGACTGTACCACTCCACCTGTTAACCTCTGAACTGTACCACCCACCCTGTTAACCTCTGGACTGTACCACTCCACCCTGTTAACTCTGGACTGTACCACTCCATCTGTTAACCTCTGGACTGTACCACTCCATCCTGTTAACCTCATCGACTGTACCACTCCACCCTGTTAACTCTGAACTGTACCACTCCAACCTGTTAACCTCTGAACTGTACCACTCCATCCTGTTAACCTCTGAACTGTACCACTCCATCCTGTTAACCGCGGACTGTACCACTCCATCCTGTTAATCTCTGGACTTACCACTCCACCTGTTAACCTCTGACTGTACCACTCCATCCTGTTAACCTCTGGACTGTACCACTCCAACCTGTTAACCTCTGAACTGTACCACTCCATCCTGTTACCTCTGAACTGTACCACTCCACCCTGTTAACCTCTGGACTGTACCATCCATCCTGTTAACTCTGGACTGTACCACTCCAACCTGTTAACCTCTGAACTGTACACTCCACCCTGTTAACCTCTGGACTGTACCACTCCACCCTGTTTAACCTCTGAACTGTACCACTCCATCCTGTTTAACCTCTGAACTGTACCACTCCATCCTGTTAACCTCTGGACTGTACCATGCCATCCTTTAACCTCTGACTGTACCACTCCATCGTTACTCTGACTGCCACTCCACCCTGTAACCTCTGGACTGTACACTCCACCCTGTTAACCTCTGAACTGTCCATTCCATCCTGTTAACCTCGGGACTGTACTATCCACCCTGTAACCTCTGGACTGTCACCTGTTTTAATGCGGCTGTACCATCCCTGTTAACCTCTGGACTTGTACACTCCACCCTGTTAACCTCTGGACTGTACCACTCACCCTGTTAACCTCTGGACTGTAACCACTCCACCCTGTTAACCTCTGACTGTACACTCCACCTGTTAACCCTGGACTTAACTCCACCTGTTTAACTCGTGACTACCACTCACCCTGTTAACCTCTGGACTGTACACTCCATCCTTTACCTCTGGACTGTACCACTCCATCCTGTTAACCTCTGGACTGTACACTCCATCCTGTTAACCTCTGGACTGTACCACCCACCCTGTTAACCTCTGGATTACACTCCACCCTGTGTAACCTCTGGACTGTACCACTCCACCCTTGTTAACCTCTGGACTGTAACCACTCCATCCTGTTAACCTCTGGACTGATTACCACTCCATCCTGTTAACCTCTGGATGAACTCCACCTGTTTACTCTGGACTGTACTACTCCACCCTGTTAAACTCTCTGTTCACTCTGTACCACTCCATCCTGTTAACCTCTGGACTGTACCACTCCACCCTCTACCTTCTGACCTGTACTACTCACCCTGTTATCTTTGACATGTACCACTCCACCTGTTAACCTCTGGGACTTACCACTCCATACCTGTTAACCTCTGGACTGTACCACTCCACCCTGTAACTCTGACTGTACACCCACCTGTTAACCTCTGACTGTACACTCCACCTGTTACCTCTGGACGTACACTCCACCTGTTAACCTCTGGACTGTTACCTGACTACCACTCCACCCTGTTAACCTCTGGAACTGTACCACTCCACCTGTTACTCTGGACTGTACTACTACTCCGACCTACTGTTAACTACTGCCATCCTGTTAACCTCTGACTGTACCACTCCATCCTGTAACCTCTGACTGTACACTCCACCCGCTTACTGACTCTGACTGTACCTCGCCTCTCTTATAAGATTGAGAGAAGAGAGACACATTATGTCTGTGTCTAAATGGCATCCTATTCCTGACATTGTACTATATATATATATATAGGGTTCTCCAAGTACACAGCCAGTGAGTGAGTATCTCTTGTTGTTTCATTTCTCTCTCTCTCTCTCTCTCTCTCTCTCTCTTCTCTCTCTCTCTCTCTCTCTCTCTCTCTCTTCTCTCCCTCTCTCTCCTCTCTCTCTCTCTCTCTCATCTCGTCCTCTCTCTCTCTCTCTCTCTCTCTCTTCTCTCTCTCTCTCTCCTTCTCTCTCGTCTCTTCTCTCTCTCTCTCTCTGTTCTCTTCTTCTCTTCTCTCTCTCAAGCTGCTGAAGGCTGTGCTTTCTGTAGCAGTTGTTTTCTTCTTTCTCTACATGTGAAGAGAGAGACTGCCACATGTGAAGAGTTGTGTGGATGAGTGGGTTGAGGTTGTGTCTTAACTGTCCTCTCATTCTCTCTAACACCTGCTGCAGAAATATCTACTCGGAACACAAAATGCCACAACTAACTCTCTCCCACACTTGACTTCACAAACCCCTCCGTTATCGGTTGTGCATCACTGGTTACCATTTGTTATGACAACCACTCTACCATTCGCTTCCCTCTTCTGTCCTGGTGGTTATTTAACGCCTGCCAGCCGTGTCTCCTGTGTTTGGGCGCCTCTTCTCTCCCTCCTTTTCTCCAGTAGTACATATGGGAAACATACTTACCCTCATCCAGTGAAACAGCTAGCAACAGCTGTGAGGCTCTTTCTCCCTCTTGTCCTTCAATTATTAATCTGCTCTCCATCTCCTCTCTCTCTCTCTCTCCTCTCTCTCTTCCTCTGCATCGTCGACTGTTCTTTTTCCGGCCTTCCTTTCGGAAACTTC
This sequence comes from Salvelinus sp. IW2-2015, assembly GCF_002910315.2. NCBI lineage: Eukaryota > Metazoa > Chordata > Actinopteri > Salmoniformes > Salmonidae > Salvelinus > Salvelinus sp. IW2-2015. The sequence continues at coordinate 8,536 of NW_019943655.1, read as the reverse complement.
TTGTTCACTTGTTTTCTGTTCTTTCTGTCTGTCTGATCTGTCTGTCTGTCTGTCTGTCTGCTGTCTGTGACTTTCTCCAAACCCAGCAGTCTCCACGTTCAATATCAAACCACCAGTCTTCCACTGTTCACACCAAACCCAGCCAGTCTCCACTGTTCACATAAAACCACCATCTCACTGTTCAACACCAAACCCAGCAGTCTCCACTGTTCAACACCAAACCAGCCAGTCTCCACTGCTTCAGACATCCAAACCAGCCATCTCCACTGTTCAACACCAAACCCAGCCAGTCTCCACTGTTCAACATCAAACCCAGCCATTCTCACTGCTCAAACATCAAACCAGCCCAGTCTCCACTGCTCAACATCAAACCCAGCCAGTCTCCACCCTGTCAATACGAAACCAGCCATCTTCACTGGTTCAACACCACACCCAGCCAGTCTCCACAGTCTCTCTCTTGGTGGGGTGGGGGGTGGGGCCCAACTACCATCCTGTCCACCTGGTACCCAACTACCATCCTGTCCCCCTGCACCCAACTACCATCCTGTCCCTCTGGCTCTCAACTACTAGTTAGGTTCGAACACTTCCAGACGATCAGACTGATTTCAAAAAGAGGCTCAGGTAAATGCGCAATTCAAAATATATGTGGAGTTATTTCCATGAAATAAACACACACACACAGAGTGATTTATTAGACATACTGTGATGATTTAAAAAATGCAATTAAAATGAACACATGCAGGCTTTAAAGGTCTTTGAGTTAGTTGTCTGGCTGCACAGGGGGTCTGTTTTGTGAATTGGTAGTATTTTCTGAAGATCCACAACAGCAACGTTGCTGGTAGGAACTATGGAAAGTTGTCTCAGCTGTTGTCTCAGCACCCCAAGTGATGTACTGTCTCTTAGGCTCTTCGTTTTGAATAAAGTTAATAGCCCTTTCTCTCCCTCCTCTCTTTTTTCTCTCGTTCCTCTCTTTCCTCCGCTCTTCTGTCCCTCATGTGCTCTCTATCAGAGCAGTTGCCAGGTGTTGTGGACATGCACAAGCCTAGGTGTGTGTGAGTGTGTAGTTCTCCCAAGGCCCCTTTAAATATGCCACTAGAGAGGCAGAGAGAGAGAGGCAGAGAGAGAGAGAGAATAATTTCAATAGAGTGAACATGGTACTAACTGTATTGTCTATCTCACCACCTGTGGGAGTTTCTTTTGGTGGAATCAGGTAATTTTTTGACGTATTGTGCATATTATTCTAATATGTTGTTCTTCCTCTCACCCACCAACCCACCCACACAGGGGAGCGTCAGGAGTGGATGGAGGCTCTTCAAACGGCCATACACTCCCCTGCCTCCATTTCCCAGAAGCCCCAGAAGTGTGGCACCAACAAACATGGCAGCATGGAGCTGAGAGGGTACAAAGGCAAAGTGTACGTCTCCCTGACGGGAACCAGATTCAAACTCTGCAAATCAGAACAGGTACATACGGCTTCTCATCCCACTGGGGCGTCTGTCTTTATGCTCTTTCTTTTCCCACACTGCAGGCAGTGTATTACATTATTTATCCTAGGTTGCATATTGCAACATGTGATTTGAAGAAGAGGAGAGATTTTACTTCCTGTGTAGCTGGATACCATATTCCTTGTCCCGGTATTTTTGGCACTTTGACCCCTGGATGTTGGTGTGTTTGACCCCTGGATGTTGGTGTGTTTGACCCCTGGATGTTGGTGTGTTTGACCCCTGGATGTTGGYGTGTTTGACCCCTGTATGTTGGTGTCTTTGACGCCTGGATGTTGGTGTCTTTGACCCCTGGATGTTGGTGTCTTTGACCCCTGGATGTTGGTGTCTTTGACCCCTGTATGTTGGTGTCTTTGACCCCT
>NW_019943655.1:0-4653 GCF_002910315.2 Salvelinus sp. IW2-2015 | reverse complement strand
GAATGTTTGGTGTCTTTGACCCTGGATGTTGTTCTACCTGTGTGGCTTACCCTGGATGTTGTGTCCTTTGTGAACCCTGGATGTTTGTGTCGTTGACCCCTGCGATGTATCTGGTGTCTTTGACCCCGATGTTGGTGTCTTGACCCCTGGGATGTTGGGTGGTCTTTGAACCTCGATGTTGGTGTCTTGACCCTGTATGTTGGTGTCTCCACCCCGCCCCTCTCTCCCTTCCGCCCTCTCTCATTCCCTTTCTCTCATTATTTCCTTCATTAGCGTAAACAAACATCTTTGTGTTAATTCTCTATGGGTATCGCTCTGTGTCAGCATGTTTCCGTGAAGGAGAGAGAGGGAAAGTAGGAGGGTGAAAATTGGAATTAATTGTATTTTTCTTTGCTTAAACGCTAAATTCCAAGCGTGGCAAATGCACCAACACAGCGTTAGCTAGTCCGAGAGGGAGGGAGAGAGGGACAGGGGGAGAGAGAGAGAGGGATGAAGGGAGAGATGTAGAAAGAGAGGTAGCTGATGGAGTGAATGTTTAAGCCTATGGGTGAAAGAGTAAGAAACAGGGAGTTGCTTGAGATGCATTTTTGGGCGTGTCCCGCTAGTTAATCTAACTGCACTGTCCGATTTACAGTAGCCATTACAGCGAAAGCATGCCATGCGATTGTTTGAGGACGGCGTCCCACGTCAAAATATATTTCCAACGGTACAGATTTCATAAATTCCCAAATAGCAATTAAATATTCGCTTACTTTTTGAATTCTTCCTCTGATTTGTCATCCAAAGGGTCCCAGCTACAACGTGTAGTGTCGTTTTGTTAGATAAAATCCTTCTTTATTTTAGTTTAGGTGCCATCGATTTGAGTAATCCACCTGTTCAGCTTGCATAGAAAGGAATCCGAAAATCAACAAGTCAAAATACGTTTCTATTTACTCCTCAGATACCCTAAAATGTAATTAAACTATAATATTTCTTATGGAAAGAAGTATGTTCAATAGGAAACCGATTTGAGCAGGTGCATTCTGTCTTCATGGCGCGCGCACACACATTTCCAAGATTGTGTCCCTGTACTAAAACTCATATTTCTTCTTTGTTTTTGAAGTTACAAGCCTGAAACCTTGAACAATAGACTGCTGACACCCCGTTGAAGCCATAGGAATTGCATCCTGGGAGCTAGAATTCAGTATGCTCCTATACTTTTTATTGTAAGAGCATGGGCTCTCAAAAACAAATAATATTCTGGTTGGTTTTTCTTTGGATTGTCTCCTACCATATCTATTGTGTTATATTCTCCTACATTATTTTAACATTTCTACAAACTTCACAGTGTTTTCTTTCCAATGGTACCAATTATATGCATATCCTGTCTTCAGGGCCTGAGCATCAGACAGTTTGCTTTGGGCATGTCATTGAGGCAGAAATTGAGAAAAATGGTGGCCTAGCCCTAAGAAGTTTTAAAAAGGAGAGGGTGAGAGTGTATTATGTAGCCATGTTCATGTTCACTGGAGTGGAGTACTTCATCTAACATGATGAACGAGCTGTTAGGAACGTCCCCCACGCCTCCTTTCTCATGGATTGTAAACTGTGTGATGGACGTGTCCTCTAAGGTCATTTTAAGCACTGTGTTTCCCAAGGTAAAGCAGGTCAAAACAGACACAGACAAACACTGTAGTGTGTAGCCTGACCACATCCATCTCTCTCCCTCTCTACTACTCATGTCTACTTAGCCCTACCACATCCATCTCTCTCCCTCTCTACTACTCATGTCTGCTTGGTGCTCGCCTCATTTGAGTCTCATGGACAGCATGTGCTATACGAAGCTCACCACTACAAGGTAGTTTCATCTCTTACCTAGACCTAGGGGGTGGCAATGTGTGCAGGCTTTTGTTCTATCCCAGAGCTAACACCTGATTCGTCTAAGCAACGGATGCTTACAACCTCGATTGTCCAAATCAGGTGTGTTAGTGCAGAGTGTCTCTCCAGAACCCCAAGTGTAGAAGTTTGGCCTAGGCTAGGGGGCCTAACATAGGGGACTGAAATTGATGCTAGTCGTTTTACACAGTATAACATTGTACTGTTTAACTGACCCTGATTGCAATAGGTGAGGTTGCGCTTCTTAGTAGGAAATTCATGTCTGTCAAATCTTTTGACATTTAAAAAACGGTATTTAATAGTGTACTGGTCTCCCGCTAGTGTGATTGGTAAGGTTTGGCTACATGGGTCATAGATAAAGATATCAGACCAAACCTTTAGAGTGTTAAACTACTGTATTGAATAGTGTACTGGTGTGATTGTTTAGGAGGATTATTCCTCAGACTGGTTGGTCCATAAGTCTCCCTGTCCGGGTTGTAAGTACGCTGGTGTTGGAATATATGTAATCTGGAGCCTGGAGGGAAGCAGGTTTAATTCATCGTTAGCTTCATTAGATCTACTTTCTGTTTCCTTTCTCACACACCGCCAGGAACTATAGGTCAGTGCATCCCATGGTGGTCAGGCAGCTGCTAGTATCACTCTGAATTCATCTCTATTTTTACCTTGCTCTTTCAATTTCTCTTTCATTCTCTGTCTTTATCGCTCCCTCTCTCTCTCTCTCTCCCCCCTCTGTTGCGTTCTTACCTCCTTTCTTTCTTTTTCTCTCTCATCTCTCTCTCTCTCTGTCTTACATCTCGCTCTCCCTCTCTCTCCCATCTCTCTCTCTCTCTCTTCTTTGTCTTACATCTCGCTCTCCCTCTCTCCCCCATCTCTCTTCTCTCTGTCTCTCTCTCTCCGCTCTCCTCGCTCTCCCATCTCCTCTCTCCCTCTCTCTCTCTCTTCTCTCCTCTCTCCTCTCTTCTCTCTCTCTCTCTCCTCTCTCTCTCTCTCTCTCTCTCTCTCTCTCTCTCCCACCGCTCTCTCTCTCTCTCTCTCTCTCCCACCGCTCTCTCTCCATTCTCTCTCTTGTTCTCTCTCTCTCTCTCCTCTCTTCTCTCTCTCTTTCTTTCTCCAATCTCTATCTCTCTTTCTCTCTCCCATCTCGCTTTCTCTCTCCCATCTCTCCCCTCTCTCTCTTTCGTTCTCGTTCTCTGCTCTCTCGCTCTCGCTCTCTCGCTCTCTCGCTCTGCTCTCTCTCTCTCTCGTCGCTCTCACTCAGGCTCTCTCCTCCTCCTCTCCTCCTCTCCTCTACTCTCTCTCTCTCTCTCTCTCCTCTCTCTCCTCTCTCTTCTCTCTCTCCCAATCTCTCGTTCTCCCATCTCTCTCTCTCTCTTTCTCTCTCCCATCTCTCGTTCTCCCATCTCTCTCTCTCTCTTTCTCTCTCCCATCTCTCGTTCTCCCTCTCTCCCATCTCTCTCCATCTTTCTATTGATCCACTTATAGTTTGTTTTACAAACTTTTACAAACTTTTCCCTCTTTCTTAAGTGGTTAGAACAATAGCTTTTATCCCGGGGAGTGTTCTGTCGCTTACCCAGCATGCTTTGAGAAGGGCCGAAGTGACTTCATGGAAATGGAAGTTTGGGTGAATTGCTCTGCTGGCCGTTGACCTTAAGTCGTTCTCAGTGGACACTGACGTGGAGGCATCGAAGAGGTAGGAGGTTAAAGGTTGCTGTTTTGTTTTTTATTACAGATAATAGGAGTTGGTATTGTAATGCGGTATGTTTGATGATATGGATTTAATGTTGTAGAGTTCACCGGTTATGGGGTTGAAGTTACTGTGCCTTCAGAAAATATTCACACCCCTTGACTTTTTCCCCCAAAAAATTGTGTTACATTCTGAATTTAAAATCGATTACATTTAGATTTTTTTGGGTCACTGGCCTACACACAATACCCCATGATGTTTTTCGAAATGTTTACAAATGAATGAAAAAAGGAAAGCTGAAAATGTCTTGAGTCAATATGTATTCAACCCTTTTGTTATGACAAGCCTAAATAAGTTCAGGAGTGAACATTTTCTTATTAACAAGCAATTTAAGTTGCATGGACTCTGCAGTAATAGTGACCAGAGAGGTATTCCATCGCTTCACAAAGAAGGGCACCTATTGGTAGATGTGTTTAAAAAAAATCATCAAAAAGAAGCAGACATTGAATATCCCTTTGACCATGGTGAAGTTATTAATTACACTTTGGATGGTGTATCAAGACACCCAGTCAGTACAAAGATACAGCCGTCCTTCCTAACTCAGCTGCCGGAGAGGAAGGAAACCACTCAGGGATTTCACCATGAGGCCAATCGTGGCTTTTAAACAATTACAGAGTTTAGTGGCAGTGACAGGAGAAAACTGAGGATGGATCAACAACATTGTAGTTACTCCACAATACTAACCTAAATGACGGAGTGAAAAGAAAGACTGTACAGAATACAATTATTCCAAAACATGCATCCTGTTTGCTACGAGGCACTAAAGTAAAATCGCACCATCATGTTGTGTTAGTAAACCATCATGTTGTGTTAGTAAACCATCATGTCATGTTAGTAAACCATCATGTCATATTAGTAAACCATCATGTTGTGTTAGTAAACCATCATGTTGTATTAGTAACCCATCATGTCTTATTTGTAAACCATCATGTCGTATTAGTAAACCATCTTGTCGTATTAGTAAACCATCATGTTGTATTAGTAAACCATCATGTCCTGTTAGTAAACCATCATGTTGTGTTAGTAAACCATCATGT
>NW_019943654.1:152494-180611 GCF_002910315.2 Salvelinus sp. IW2-2015 | reverse complement strand
TTGTTGTGTTGGCCAAGTGTTTTTGCGCGATGTGAATAATGCAAGGCGGAGGATGCAGAACGCTTTAGATATGAGGACTATATCTGACATTCACCAAAAATGCTGTTATATCATCTTTAGCCTCTAAACAAAACAAAGGAATGACACAATCAGTACTGAGGACTACAGAGTCATTATAAACAAGCCTAGCATGGCTAAAACAATCTCATTTGAATCAATACAATAGGACTTACGATACGATGCACACAGACTTGCCATTCTCCTTGTGGGAGAAGTAAGGCTACAAAATGTGTGACATGGAGCATTCTCTTTACGGGAACTAATCAATGCTTCTAGAACTCCCTGAGAATCCTCAGAGCAGTCTTGTGTTGCAGCACCGTTATCAGACAAGCCTATAATTACAACGCCAATCGCAACTGAAACAAATCACCAGCTAGACCGCAACAGGCTTGACCTCTTAAAAGGTGCAGAATGATCACATTCAGACCAAAACATTGAGCTAAAACGCCAGCCTCTAATTCAACATATTTTTGTGGTGATTAACACTTATCCTAAGTCTTGTAGAAACTTCTCTGATTCACTGTGTGCATGATGAATATTCACTGATGGTTACATCGCGTTTTCAGTACCAGTGCTACAGTATGTATAACAAACTGAGTGTACTTTGTTGGAACACTCACCTGTCTGTCTCACCTGAGGTTAGTAGTGCACGGTTGTAGAACTGCCTCTCACTGAGGTTAGTAGTGCACGTTGTAAGAACTGTCTCTACATGAGGTTAGTAGTGCACGTTTGTAGAACTGTCTCTCACCTGAGGTTAGTTAGTGGCACGTTGTAGAACTGTCTCTCACCTGAAGTATATAGTGCACGGTGTAGAACGTCTCAACACCTGAGGTAGGTAGTGCACGTTTTAGAACTGCTCTCACCTGAGGTTAGTAGTGCACGTTTGTAGAACTGTCTCTCACACTGAGTAGTAGTGCACGTTGTAAGAACTGTCTCTCACCTGAAGGTAGTAGTGCACGTGTTAGAACTGTCTCACACCTGAGGTAGGTAGTGCAAGTTGTAGAACTGTCTCTCACCTGAGGTTAGTAGTGCACGTTGTAGAACTGTCTCTCACCTGAGGTTAGTAGTGCACGTTGTAGAACTGTCTCACACCTGATGTTAGTAATGCACGTTGTGAACTGTCTCTCACCTGAGGTTAGTAGTGCAACGTTGTAGAACTGTCTCTCACCTGAGGTTGTAGTGCACGTTGTAGAACTCTCTCTCACCTGAGGTTAGTTGTGCACGTTGTAGAAACTGTCTCTCACCTGAGTGTAGTAATGCACGTTGTAGAACTGTCTCACACCTGAGGTTAGTAGTGCACGTTGTAGAAATGCTCTCTCACTGAGGTTAGTAGTGCACGTTGTAGAACTGTCTCTCACCTCAGGTTAGTAATGCACGTTGTGTAGAAACTGTCTCTCACCTGAGTTAGTTGTGCCGTTGTAGAATGGTCCTCACTGAGTTAGTGTGCACGTTGTAGAACTGTCTCTCACCTGAGGTTAGTAGTGCACGTGTAAGAACTGTCTCTCACCTGATGTTAGTAGTGCACGTTTTAGAACTGTCTCTCACCTGAGTGTTAGTAGTGCACGTTGTAGAACTGTGTCACCACCTGAGGTAGTAGTGCACATTGTAAAACGTCTCTCACCTGAGGTTAGTATGCACGTTGCTAGAAACTTTCTCTCACCTGAGGTTAGTAATGCACGTTGTAGAACTGTCTCTCACATGAGGTTAGTAGTGCACGTTGTATGAACTGTCCTCACTGAGGTTAGTAGTGCACGTTGTAGAACGTTTCTCACCTGAGGTTAGTAGTGCACGTTGTCGAACTGTCTCTCACCTGAGGTTAGTAGTGCACGTTGTACGAACTGTCTCTCACCTGAGGTATTAGTGCACGTTATAGAACTGTCTCTCAACTGAGGTTAGTAGTGCCACGTTGTAGAACTGTCTCTCACCTCAGGTTAGTAGTGGCACGTCTGTAGACTGTCTCTGCACCTGAGGTATAGTAGTGCACGTTGTTAGAACTGTCTCTCACCTGAGGTTAGTAGTGCACGTTTGTAGAACTGTCTCTCACCGAGGTTAGTAGTGCACGTCTGTAGAACTGTCTCTTACCTGAGGTTAGTAGTGCACGTTGTAGAACTGTTCTCTCACCTGAAGTTAGTAGAAGCACGTTGTAGAACTGTCTCTCACCTGAGGTTAGTTGTGCACGTTGTAAAATGTCTCATACTGGGTTAGTAGTGCAGTTGTAGAACTGTCTCTCACGGTGCACGTGCTGTACGGGTAGTAGTTGCACGTGTAGAATGTCTCTCACCTGAGGTTAGTAGTGCCGTTGTAGAACTGTCTCTATCTGCAGGTTAGTAGTGCCACGTTGTAGAACTTGTCTCTCACCTGAGGTGTTAGTATTTCCAGGTTTGGTTATTTTTTTTTTTTTTTTTGTGTCTCTATCTTTAGTAGTGTTTTTTTTTTGTGTTATTTTTTTTTTTTTTTTTTTTTTTTTTTTTTTTTTTTTTTTTTTTTTTTTTTTTTTTTTTTTTTTTTTTTTTTTTTTTTTTTTTTTTTTTTTTTTTTTTTTTTTTTTTTTTTTTCTTTTTTTGTGACGGTGTAGAACTGTCTCCACCTGAGGGGGATTAGTTAGTGCACGTGACTAGAACTGTCTCTCAACCTGAGTGTAGTAGTGCACGTTGTAGAACTGTCTCTCACTGAGTAAGAGGCACGTTGTAGAACTGTCTCTCAGCTGAGGTTAGTAGTGCACGGTTGTTAGAACTGTCTCTCATCTGAGGTTAGTAGTGCACGTTGTAGAACTCTCTCTCACTGAGTTAGTAGTGCACGTTGTAGAACTCTCTCTCACCTGAGGTAGTTAGTGCACGTTGTAGAACTGTCTCTCACCGAGGTTAGTAGTGCACGTTTGAGAAACTGTCTTCACCTTGAGGTTAGTAGTGCACGTTGTAGAACTGTCTCTCACCGGAGGTTAGTGTGCACGTTGTAGAACTGTCTCTCACCTTGAGGTTAGTTTGCACTGTTAGAATGTCTCTCACCTGGAGGTTAGTAGTGCGACGTTGTAGAACTGTCTCTCACCTGAGGTTAGTAGTGCACGTTGTTAAACTGTCTCTCACCTGAGGTGTAGTAGCACGTTGTACCGAACAATGTTCTCTACCTGACCGTAGTATGAGTGTTAGATAGTGTCCAACAGTTAGTACGGCATAAACATGTCCCTTTCGATCCTGAGGTTAGTAGGCACGTTGATAAACTGGTCTCTCACTCTGGGTTAGTTAGTGGCACGTTGTAGAACTGTCTCATATCTTGAGGTTAGTAGTTGCACATTGTTAGAACTGTCCTCTACCTGAGGTAGTAGTGCACGGTTGTAGAAGCTGTCTCTCAACCCTTGAGGTAGTTGCTGCACGTTGTTAGAAACTGTCTCATTCTGAGGTTAGTAGTGCACGTTGGTAGAACTGTCTCATATCTGAGGTTAGTAGTGCACGTGGTAAACTTTCTCTCACCTGAGGTTAGGTAGTGCACGTTGTAGAAACTGTCTCTCACCTGAGGTTAGTAGTGCACGTTGTAGTATATTCTGTCTCATATCTGAGGTTAGTAGTGCACGTTGTAGAACGGTCTCATATTGAGGTTAGTAGAGGTGCACGTTGTAGAACGTCTCCACCTTGAGGTTAGTAGTGCACGTTGTTAGAGACTCTCTTCTCACCTGAGTTAGTAGTGCACGTTGTTAGAACGTCTCGTCCACCTGAGGTTAGAGCTGCACGTTGTAGAACTGTCTCTCACCTGAGGTTTAGTATGGTGCCGTATGAGAACTGTCTTCCATATCTCAAGGTTAGTAGTTGCACGTTGCTAGAACTGGCTCTCTCGCTGAGGTAGTAGTGCCACGTTGTAGAACTCTCACACCTGAGGTTAAGTATGCCACGTTGGTAGAACTGCTCTCATATCTGAGCGTTAGTAGTGCCACGTTGTTAGAACGTCTCTCACCTGAGGTGAGTAGTGCACGTTGTAGAACTGTCTACACACTGAGGTTAGTAGTGCACGTTGATTAGAACTGTCTCTCCCCACCTGAGGTAGTAGTGCACGTTGTAGAACTGTCTCTCACCTTGAGTTAGTAGTGTGCATGTTGGAGAACTCTCTCACCTGAGGTTAGTAGTGCACGTTGTGAACTTTCTCTCTCACCTTGAGGTTAGTAGTGCACGTTGTAGAACTGTCTTCAATCTGAGGTTAGTAGTGCACGTTGTAGAACTTTCTCTCACCTGAGGTTAGTAGTGCACGTTGTAGAACTGTCTCTCACCTGAGCGTTAGTAGTGCACGTTCGTAGAACTGTCTCCACCTGAGGTAGTAGTGCACGTTGTAGAACTTGTCTCTCACCTGAGGTTAGTAGTGCACGTTGGTAGAAACTGGTTCTCTCACCTGAGGTTAGTTGTGCACGTTGTAGAACTGTCTCTCACCTGACGTTAGTAGTGCACGTTGTAGAACTGTCTCTCACCTGGGTTAGTAGTGCACGTTGTAAGAACTGTCTTCTCACCTGAGGTTAGTATGCACGTTGTAGAAAACTGTCTCTCACCTGAGGTTAGTAGTGCACGTTGTAGAACTGTTCTTCAAATGAGGTTAGTAGTGGCACGTTGTAGAACTGTCTCTCACCTGAGGTTAGTAGTGCACGTTGTAGAACTGTCTCTCACCTGAGGTTATAGTTGCACGTTGTAGAACTGTCTCATATCTGAGGTTAGTAGTGCACATTGTAGAACTGTCCTCTCACCTGAGGTTAGTAGTGCACGTTGAGAACTGTCTCTTCAACCTGAGGTTAGTATTGTGCACAGCTGTAGAACTGTCTCATCACTCTGAGGTTATTAGTGCACGGTTGCTAGAACTGTCTCAATTCTGAGGTTAGTAAGTGCACGTTGTTGAACTGTCTTCTCCACCTGAGGTTAGTAGTGCACGTGTATGTAGAACTGTCTCTCACCTGAGGTTAGTAGTGCACGTTGTAAAACTGTCTCTCACCTGAGGTTAGTAGTGCACACGTTGTAGAACTGTCTCATATCTGAGGTTTAGGGTGGAGTGCAACGTTGTAGAACTGTCTCTCACCTGAGGTTAGTAGTGCACGTTTTAGAACTGCTCTTCACCTGGGTTAGTAGTGCACGTTGTAGAACTGTCTCTCACCTGAGGTTAGAGTGCACGTTGTAGAACTGTCTCTCACCTGAGGTTAGTAGTGCACCGTGTGAGAACTGTCTCATACCTGGGTTAGTAGTGCACGTTGTAGGAACTGTCTCTCATCCTGAGGTTAGTAGTGCACGTTGTAAGAACTGTCTCACACCTGAGGTAGTAGTTGCACGTTGTTAGAACTGTCTCTCACCTGAGGTTAGTAGTGCACGTTGTAGAACTGTCTTATTCTGAGTTAGTAGTGCACGTTGTAGAACGTCTCTCACCTGAGGTAGTAGTGCCACGTTGTAGAATGTCTCACATCTGGAGGTAGTAGTGCACGTTGTAGAACTGTCTCTCAGCCTGAGGTTAGTAGTGCACACGTTGTAGAACTGTCTCCACCTGAGGTTAGTAGTGCACGTTGTAGAACTGTTCTCTCACCTGAGGTTAGTAGTGCACGTTGTAGAACTGTCTCATCTGAGGTTATAGTGCACGTTGTAAACTGTCTCTTCACCTGAGTGAGTAGTGCAAACGTTGTAGAACTGTCTCTCACCACCTGAGGTTAGTAGTGCACTTGGTAGAACTGTCTCTCACCTATGAGGTTAGTAGTTGCACGTTGTAGAATGTCTCTCACCTGAGGTTAGTAGTGCACGTTGTAGAAACTCTCTCTCACCTGAGGTTAGTAGTGCACGTTGTAGAACTGTCTCCACCTGAGGTTAGTAGTGCACGTTGTAGAACTGTCTCATCACTGAGGTTAAGTAGTGCACGTTGTAGAACTCGTCTCTCACCTGAGGTGAGTAGTGCACGTTGTTAGAACTGTCTCTCAACCTGAGTTAGTTAGTGCACGTTGTAGAACTGTCTCTCACCTGAGGTTAGTAGTGCACGTTGTAGAAAACTCTCTCTCACCTGAGGTTAGTAGTGCACGTTGTAGAACTGTCTCTCACCTGAGGTTAGTAGTGCACGTTTAGAACTGTCTCTCACCTGAGGTAGTAGTGGCACGTTGTAGAACTGTCTTCTCACCTGAGGTTAGTAGTGCACGTTGTAGAACTGTCTTCTTACCTGAGGTTTAGTAGTACACACACACACACACACACACACACACACACACACACACACACACACACACACACACACACACAGTCACACACTCCCTTCTTGCAGGAAAGAAGATGAAAGACAGTTTGTTGAGAATAATTGCAGAAAAAATAAATCACTTTGCTGCCAAAATATATCCCACTGCATGTTATGGAGATTTAGCCTGAGAATTGGATTCCTCCAGCTGTGAAATCCCTTTCTGTATTCTTGCCGGCTATACACATCATTATTCTACAATACAAAATACTACAGAGCCAGGCAACACTATTTCTCTCTTCGATGCACAGGCAATTTTGCTTTTGAAAATGTTGCGTTCCATTGCAGTCATTTACTTCACCTGCCTAGCGTTGTTGTTTGATGTTTCTGACCATCTCACACAGAGGTGTATGATTCATGCGTCAGCTCATTGGTTTTGCATCAGCATAAAGATGGGGAATAAAGCTCCAAATCTTGACTATCTTAGACTATCTCAGATAAAATCATGGTGGGTTTGACTTTGAATATAATTCATGTCATGAAATGCAATCTGATCTGCATTATTTTCAAAGAAATAGAGGACATGAGTGATTCAGAACCTGTTCACTTAGATAATTTTTTTCTCAAACCTGAATAAACTGAAGGAACCAAGCTAGACTCCCTCCTTTTGCCAATCCACAACTCAGCGATACCTGTCCACTTATATTGAACTTACCAAGCCTGTGTAAGGTGGTGATGGAACTAACCCCGAGCTCCCTTCTTTCCTCGAACCCCTCAAATCTTTTCTGTTTCAGTTCAGTACAAGTGTTCTGCTACTCTTCTAGTGTTCTGCTAGTGTTCTAATGTTCTGCTAGTGTTCAGCTACTCCTCTAGTGTTCTGCTAGTGTTCTAATGTTCTGCTAGTGTTCTGCTAGTGGTCTAGTGTTCTGCTAGTGTTCTAATGGTCTGCTAGTGTTCTGCTAGTGGTCTAGAGTTCTGCTAGTGTTCTAATGTTCTGCTAGTGTTCTGCTAGTGGTCTAGTGTTCTGATTGTTAATGCTATGTTCTGGCTACTGGTTCTATGTGTTCTGCTTAGGGTCTAGAGTTCCTAGTGTTCTAAGTGTTCTGCTAAGTGTTTGCTCTAGTGGTCTGAGTTCTGCTGGTGTTCTAGTGGTTCTGCTAGTGTTCTGCTAGTGTTCTAGTGTTCTGCTAGTGGTTAGTGTTTTTGCTAGTGTTCTAGTGTTCTGCTAGTGTGGTTCTGGCTAGGTGTTCTAGTGTTTCTGCTAGCGGTCTAGAGTTCTGCTAGTGTTCTAGTGTTCTGCTAGTGTTTCTGCTAGTGGCTAGTGTGCTAGTGTCTCTTAGTGTTCTGCTAGCTTTCTAACGTGTTCTGCTAGTGGTCTAGAGTTCTGGGTCTAGTGTTCTATTAAAGTAGTGTCTATGCGGCTGTGTTGCTATCTTAGTGTTCTGCTAGTGGTCTAGGTCTAAGGTTCTGCTAGTGTTCTAGTGTTCTGCTAGTGTTGCTATGGAGTCCTAGTTGGGTCTAGAGTTCTGCTAGTGTTCTAAGTGGTTCTGCTAGTTTCTAAGTGTTCTGCTAGTGGAGTGCTACGAGTTCTGCTAGTGGGTTGAGTTCTGCTAGTGTTCTAGTGTTCTGCTAGTCTTCTCTAGTGTTCTGCTAGTGGTTAATGAGTTCTGCTAGTGGTCTAGAGTTCTGCTAGTGTTCTAGTGTTCTGCTAGTGTTCTGCTAGTGGTCTAGAGTTCTGCTGGTGTCTCTAGTGTTGCTAGTGTTCTGCTAGTGTTCTGTGTCTGCTAGTGGTTAGTGTTTTGCTAGTGTTCTAGTGTTATGCTAGTGTCTGCTAGTGTTCTTAAGTGTTCTGCTAGCGGTCTAGAGTTCTGGCTAGTGTTCTAGTGTTCTGCTAGTGTTCTGCCTAGTTTGCTAGTGTTCTGCTAGTGTTTCTAGTGTTCTGCTAGCTGTTAGAGTTCTGTAGTGTTCTAGTGTTTGCTAGTGTCTGGCTAGTTTCTAGTGTTCTGCTAGTTGTTCTGCTAGTTATCGTAGAGTTCTGCTAGTGTCTAGTTCTGCTAGTGGTTCTGCAGTTCTGCTACGTGTTTCTAGTGTTCTGCTTAGTGTTCTAGGAGTCTGCTCAGTGGTCTAGAGTTCTGCTAGTGGTGTCTATGAGTTCTGCTAGTGTTCTAGTGTTCTGCTAGTGGTCTAGAGTTCTGCTAGTGGTCTAGAGTTATGCTAGTGGTCTAGTAGTTTCTGCTAGTGTTCTAGTGTTCTGCAAGTTTCTAGTGTCTGCTAGTGGTCTAGAGTTCTGCTAGTGTTCTAGTGTTCTGCTAGTGTTCTAGTGTTCTGCTAGTGTTCTAGAGTTTCAGCTAGTGGTCAGAAGTTTCTGCTAGTGTTCTAGTGTTCTGCTAGTGTTCTAGGTGTTTCTGCTAGTGGTCTAGAGTTCTGCTAGTGTTCTAGTGTTCTGCTAGTGTTCTGCTAGTTTGCTAGTGTTTCTGCTAGTGTTCTAGTGTCTGCTAGTGGTCTAGAGTTCTGCTAGTGTTTCTAGTGTTCTGTAGTGTTCTAGTGTTCTGCTAGTGTTCTAGAGTTTCAGCTAGTGGTCTAGGTTTTCTAGTGTTCTAGTGTTCTGCTAGTGTTCTAGTGTTCTGCTAGTGGTCTAGAGTTCTGCTAGTGTTCTAGTGTTCTGCTAGTGTTCTAGAGTTTCTGCTATAGTGGTTCTAGAAGTTCTGCTAGTGGTCTAGAGTTTCTGTAGTGTTCTAGAGTTATGCTAGTGTTCTAGAGTTCTGCTAGGTGGTCTAGAGGTTGGCTAGTGGTTTAGTAGTGTTCTGCTAGTTTCAGTGTTCATGCTAGTGTTCCTATGTGTTTCTGCTAGTGTTCTATGTTCTGCTAGTGGTTCTTGTAGTTTTTCCTAGTGTCTAGAGTTCTGCATAGTGTTCTAGAGTTTGCTAGTGGTTCTAGATGTTTACTAGTGTTCCTTAGTGTTTATGCTAGTGTCTAGAGTTCTGCTAGTGTTCTAGAGTTCTGCTAGTGGTCTACGAGTTCTGCTAGTGGTCTAGAGTTTTACTGGTCTAGTATGTCTAGTGTTAGTGCTAGTGTTCTAGAGTTCTAGCTAGTGTTCTAGGTTCTACTTAGCTAGTGTTCTATGTGGTTCAGCTAGGGTCTATGTGTTCTGCTAGTGGTTCTATGTGTTCTGGACTGTGTTGTCTAGGAGTTCTGCTAGTGGTCTAGTGTTCTGCCTATGTTACTAGTGTTCTGGTAGTGTTCTAGTGTTCTACTTGGTGTTCTACGAGTTCTGGGTAGTGCTTTAGTGTGTCTGCTAGTGTTCTAGAGTTCTGCTAGGTTTAGGTTCTGCTAGTGGTTAGAGTTTGTATAGTGTTCTAAGTGGTTCTATTTAGTGTTCTAGTGTTCTGCTAGTGTCTAGTGTTTGTTAGTGTTCTAGAGTTCTGCTAGTGTTCTAGAGTGTTCTGCTTGTGTTTAGTGTTTTCTACCTAGTGTTCTAGGAGTTGCTAGTGGTTTGGTGTGCTGCTAGTGTTCTAGTGTTTCTGCTAGTGGTCTAGAGTTATTAGTGTCTGCTTAGTGTCTAGAGTTCTACTAGTGTTCTAGTGTTCTGCAGTGTTCTGCTAGTGTTCTAGTGTTCTGACTAGTGTTTCTGATGTTCTGCTAGTGTTCTAGTGTTCTGCTAGTGTTTCTAGTGTTCTGCTAGTGGTCTAGAGTTTGCTAGTGCTTAGTGTTCTGCTAGTGCTCTTGTGTTCTGCTAGTGGTGTAGTGTTCTGCTGTGTTCTAGAGTTCTGCTAGTGTTCTAGTGTTCTGCTAGTGTTAGTGTTCTGCTAGTGTTCTAGAGTTCTGCTAGTGGTCTAGTTGTTCTGCTTGTGTTCTAAGAGTTTTGGCTCGTGTTCCAGTGTTCTGCTAGTGTTCTGCTAGTGTTCTAGTGTTCTGCTAGTGTTCTAGTGTTCTGCTAGTGATCAGTATTCGGTTAGTGTTTCTAGTGTTCTGCTAGTGTTCTAGTGTTTCTGCTAGTGATCAAGTATTCGTGTTAGTGTTCTAGTGTTCTGATAGTGTTACTAGTGTTCTGCTAGTGATCAGTATTGGTTAGGTGTTCTAGTGTTCTGCTAGTGTCTAAGTTGTTGTGCTAGTGTTTGCTAGTGTTCTGCTAGTGGTCTAAGAGTTTGCTAGTGCTCTAGTGTTCTAGCTTGTGGTCTAGAGTTCTGCTAGTGTTCTAGTGTTCTGCTAGGTGGTGCATGTGTGTTCTGCTAGTGTTCTAGGGAGTTCTGCTAGTGTTCTAGTTTGCTGTGTCTTAGTTGTTCTAAGAGAAGTTGTTCTGCTAGTGGTTAGAGTTCTGCTAGTGCGCTAAGTGTTCTGCTAGTTGTTTCTAGTGTGTCTGCTAGTGGGTCTAGAGTTCTCTGTAGTGTTCTGTAGTCTGCTTGTGTTTCTAGAGTTCTGCTAGTGTTTACGTGTCTGCTAGTGGTCTAGAGTTCTGGCTAGTGTTTGTGGTGCTGGCTAAGTTGTTTCTAGTGTTCTGTGTGCTGAGTTCTGCTAGTGCTCCAGTGTCTGCTATGTGTTCTAGGTGTCTCTGTGCTAGTGCTCTAGTGTTCTGCTAGTGGTCTAGTGTTCTGGCTAGTTGTCTAGAGTTCTGCTAGTAGGTCTAGTGTTCTGCTAATGTTCTAGTGTTCTGGCTAGTGTTCTATGTGTTCTACTGGGTGTTCTAGAGTTTGGTAGTGCTCTAGTGTGCTGCTAGTGTTTAGAGTTCTGCTAGTGTTTTAGAGTTCTGCTAGTGTCTAGGTGAGTTCTGCTTAAGTGTTCTAGTGTTCTGCTAGTGGTTCTAGTTTTGCTAGTTCTCTGTGGTCTTGTTAGTGTTCTAGAGTTCTGCTAGTGTTCTAGAGTTCTGCTTGTGTTCTAGTGTTTACTAGTGTTCTAAGATTTGCTAGTGTACTAGTGTGCTGCTAGTGTTCTAGTGTTCTGCTAGTGGTCTTCTGAGTTATCTAGTGTTTGCTAGTGGTCGAGTTCTACTGTGTTTTTAGTGTTCTGCTAGTGTTCTGATGTTCTGCTAGTGTTTAGTGTTCTAGTGTTTGCTAGTGTTCTAGTGTTCTGCTAGTGGTCTAGAGGTTATGCTAGTGCTCTAGTGTTCTGCTAGTGCTCTTGTGTTCTGCTAGTGGTCTAGTGTTCTGCTTGTGTTCTAGAGTTCTTAGTGTTCTAAGTGTTCTGCTAGTGCTCTGTGTTCTGCTAAGTGTTCTAGAGTTCTGCTAGTGGTCTAGTGTTCTGCTTGTGTTCTAGAGTTTTGCTAGTGTTCAGTTGTTCTGCTAGTGTTCTGCTAGTGTTTTGGTTCTGCTAGTGTTCTAGTGTTCTGCGGCTAGTGATCAAGTATTGGTTAGTGTTCAAGTTTCTGCTAGTGTTCTAGTGTTTCTGCTAGTGGTTCTAAGTGGTTCTGCTAGTGGTCTAGAGTTCTGCTAGTGGTTCTAGTGTTCTGCTAGTGTCTAGAGTTCTGGCTAAAGTGTTCTAGTGTTCTGCTAGTGGTTTGTGTTGCTGCTACTGTAGTGTTCTGTAGTGTTCATGCTAGTGTTCCTGCTGCTAGTGTTTAGTGTTCTGCTAGTGTCTGGTTCTGAGTGCTCTAGTGTTCTGCTAGTGTTGCTAGTGTGCTGGCTAGTGCTAGTTCTGCTAGTGTTCTAGGTGGTCTCTGTGTTCTAGGTGTTCTGCTGTGTTAGTGTTCTTGCTAGTGGTCTAGGTTCTGCTAGTGTTCTAGTGTTCTGCTAGTGTTCTACAGTGTTCTTGCTAGTGGTTCTAGAGTTCTGCTAGTGCTCATAGTGTTCTGCTAGTGTTTGCTGCAGTGTTCTGCTAGTGCTTGTCTAGTAGTTCTGCTAGTGTTCTAGAGGTTTGCTAGTGTTCTGAGTTCTGGCTAGTGTTCTAATCTAGTGTTCTAGTGTTTGCTAGTGTTCTAGAGTTTGCTAGTGTTCTAGTGTTCTGTCTAGTGTTCTGCTAGTGTTCTTAGTGTTCTGCTAGTGTTCTATAGTTCTGGCTAGTGTTCTAGTGTTCTGGCTAGTTGTTTGTGTTTGTAGTTTTTCTAGTGTTCTGCTAGTGTTCTGCTAGTGTTCTAGTTGTTTTGGCTAGTATTCTCAGTTCTGCTAGTGTTTCATGTTCTGTTAGTGTTCTGCTCGTGTTCTATGTTCTGTAGTGTTCTATGAGTTCTGCTTGATGCTGTTTAGGTTGCTAGGTGTGTTCTGCTAGTGGTTCTGCTAGTGTTCTAGTGTTCTGCTAGTGGTTTCTAGCTAGTTCTGCTAGTGTTCTAGTGTTCTGCTAGTGTTCAGTGTTCTGCTAGTGGTCTGAGTTTAAGTGTTCTAGTGTTCTGCGAGTGTTCTGCTAGTGTTCTAGTGTTCTGCTAGTGTTCTGATGTTCTGTAGTGTTCTAGTGTTCTGGTTCTGCTAGTGGTCTAGAGTTATGCTAGTGTCTAGTGTTCTGCTAGTGCTCTGTGTTCTGCTGTGGTCTAGTGTTTTGCTTGTGTTCTGAGTTCTGCTAGTGTTCTAGGTTTGCTAGTGTTCTAGTGTTCTAGTGCTAGTGTCTAGTGTTCTGCTAGTGTTCTTAGTGTTCTTGGCTTGTTCTGTAGTGTTCTAGAGGTTTGCTAGTGTTCTAGAGTTCTGCTAGTGTTTCTCAGTGTTCTGGCTAGTGTTCTGCTGTGTTCTGCTAGTGGTTTCTAGTGTTCTGGCTAGTGTTCTATAGTGTTCCTGCTAGTGTTCTGTAGTGTTCTGCTAGTGTTCTGAAGTGTTCCTGCTAGTGTCCTAGAGTTCTAACTAGTGTTCTAGTGTTCTGCGAGTGTTCTGCTAGTGTTCTAGTGGTCTGCTAGTGTTCTGATGTTCTGCTAGTTTATGTTCTAAGTGTTATAGTGTTCTGCTAGTGTTCTAGTTTCTGCTAGTGGTCTAGAGTTATGCTAGTGCTTCTAGTGTTCTGGCTAGGCTCTTGTGGTTCTGCTAGTGTCTAGTGTTCTGGCTTGTGTTCTAGGAGTTTTGCTAGTGTTTCCAGTGTTCTGCTAGTGTTCTGGCTAGTGGTTCTAGTGTTTGCAGTGTTCTAGGTTCTGCTAGTGATCTATTATTCGGTTAGTGTTTCTAGTGTTCTGGCTAGTAGTTCTAGTGTTCCTAGGTTCTAGCTGTGTTCTTGCTAGTGGTCTTGAGTTTCTGCTAGTGTTCTAAGTGTTCTTGCAGTGGGTCTAAGAGTTCTGCTAGTGTTCTATGTGTCTGCTAGTGGTTCTAGTGTTCTACTAGTGGTTTCGAGTTCTGACTAGTGCTCATAGTGTTCCTGCTAGTGTTCCTAGTGTTCTGCTAGTGCTCTAGTGTTCTGTTAGGTTGGTTATGAGGTCTGCTAGTGTTCTAGGAGTTCTGGTTAGTGTCTTACCTAGGTGTTCTGTGTTTGCTAGTGTTCTATGAGTTCTGCTAGTGTTCTAGGTGGGTTCTGCTAGTGGTTTTGCTGTGTTCTAAGGTTATCTGCTAGTGGTTCTATCAGTTCTGTAGTGTTTGCTATGTGTTTGCTAGTGTTCTAGTGTTATGTTAGTGTTCTACGTGTTCTGCTAGTGTTTTTCTGCTAGTTGTTCTAATGTTCTGCTAAGTGTTCTAGAAGTTCTGCTAGTGTTTCTAGAGTTCTGCTAGTGTTCTAGTGTTTACTGGCTAGTGTTTGTAGTGTTCTAGTGTTTCTGACTAGTGTTAATTTCTGCTAGTTGTTTCTTGTGTTCTGCTAGTGTTCTAGTGTTCTGCTAGTGTCTACATTTCTTCTAGTCTAGTGTTCTGCTAGTGTTCTAGGCTACGTGTTCTAATTTGTGTTCTAGTGTCGTAGTGTTAGTTCTGAGTTCTAGAGTTCTGCTAGTGTTCTAGTGTTCTAGTGTTCTGCTGGTGTTTCTAGGTTCCTGCAGTGTTCTAGTGTTCTTGCTATATTCTGTAGTTTTCTAGTGGGTTCTGCTAGTGTTCTTACAGTTTCTAGTGTTTCTAGTGTTATGCTAGTGTTCTTGTTTAGAATGTGTCTGGTTTAGAGTGTGTCTGGTTCAGAATGTGTCTGGTTAGAATGTGTCTGGTTTAGAATGTTTCTGGGTGTAGAAGTGTCAGATTTGAATGTGTCTGGTTGAGAATGTGTCTGGTTCAGAATGTGTCTGGTTTAGAACATGTTTCTGGTTGAATGTTTGGGTTTCTGGTTTTAGAATGTGTCTGGTTCTTATGTGTCTGGTTTAGAATGTGTCTGGTTCGAATGTGTCTGGTTCAGAATGTGTCTGGTTTAGAATGTGTCAGATTTAGAATGTGTCTGGTTTAGAATGTGTCTGGTTCAGAATGTGTCTTGTTTAGAATGTGTCTGGTTTGAGTGTGTCTGGTTTCGAATGTGTCTGGTTAGAATGTGTCTGGTTTATAGATATGTTCTTGGTTCAGATGTTGTGGTTTAGAATGTGTTCTGGTTCAGAATGTGTCTGGTTTAGAATGTGTCTGGTTCAAATGTGTATTGTTTAAGAATGTGTCTGTTTAGAGTGGTGTCTGGTTCAGATGTGTTGGTTAGAATGTGTCTGGTTTAGAATGTTCTGGTGTAGAAGTGTCAGATTTAGAATGTGGTCTGGTTGACGAATGTGTCTGGTTCAGAATGTGTTGGTTTAGAATGTGGTCAGATTTTAGAATGTGTCTGGTTCTTAATGTGTCAGGTCTTAGAATGTTTCTGGTTTAGAATGTGTCTGGTTAGGAATGTGTTGGTTTTAATGTGTCTGTTTAGAATGTGTCTGTTTCCCAGAATGTGTTGGTTAGAATGTGTCTGGTTTAAGAATGTGTCGATTTAAATGTGTTCGGTTTGAATGTGTCTGTCAGAATGTGGTCTTGTTTAGAATGTGTCTGGTTTAGGAGTGTGTCTGGTTTCTGAATGTGTTGGTTAGTAATGTGTCTCGGGTTTAGATTGGTCTGGTTTCAGATGTGTCTGGTTTAAATGTGTCTGGTTCAGAATGTGGTCTGGTTTAGATGTGTCTGGTTTAGAATGTGTCTTGTTTGAATGTGTCTTGGTTTAGAATGTGTCTGGTTTAGAATGTGTTGGTTTAGAATGTGTCTGGTTTGAATGTGTCTTGTTTAGAATGTGTATGGTTTAGAATGTGTCTGGTTTAGAGTGTGTCTGGTTTAGAATGTGTCTGGTTCAGAATGTGTCTGGTTTAAATGTTGTCTGGTTTAGAATTGTTGGTTCAGAATGTGTCTGGTTTTAGAATGTGTCTGTTTAGATGTGTTTTGTTTAGAAAGTGTATGGTTTAGAAATGTGTCTCGTGTGGTCTGGTTTGAATGTGTCGATTTAGAATGTGTCTGGTTTAGAGTGTGTGTCTGGTTAGAATGTGTCTGGTTTAGAATGTGTCTGGTTTAGAATGTGGTGGTTTAGAATGTGTCTGGTTTTAGAGTGTGTCTGGGTTTCGATGTGTCCTGGTTCAGAATGTATCTTGTTTTACTTTGTCTGGTTTAGAATGTGTCTGGTTTAGAATGTGTCTGGTTCAGATGTGTCTTGGTTTAGAATGTGTCTGGTTTAGAGTGTGGTCTGGTTGTCTAGAATGTGTCTGGTTTAGAATGTGTCTGGTTTAGAATGTTTTCTTCGGTTTACGAATGTGTCTGGTTTAGAAATGTGTTTGGTTTAGAATGTGTTGTTTAGAATGTGTCTGGTTTAGAGTGTTGTCTGGTTTCGAATGTGTCTGGTAGAATGTGTTGGTTTAGATGTGTCTGGTTTAGAATGTATGTCAGGTTTCAGAATGGTGTCTTGTTTAGAATGTGTCGGGTTTAGAATGTGTCTGGTTTAGAATGTGTCTGGTTAGAATGTGTCTGGTTTAGAATGTTTTCTGTTTAGAACTGTGTCTGGTTCAGAATGTGTCTGGTTTAGAATGTGTCTGGTTTAGAATGTGTCTGGTTTCAGAATGTTTCTGGTTTGAAATTTCTTGGTTTAGATGTTGTCTGGTTCTTAATGTGTCTGTGTTTAGAATGTGTCTGGTTTAGAATGTGTCTGGTTCAGAATGTGTCTAGGGTTCAAGAATGTGTCTGGTTAGAATAGTTGTCTGGTTTAGAATGTGTTTGGTGTAGAATGTGTCTGGTTCAGAATGTGTTTGGTGTAGAATGTGTCTGATGTGTCTGGTTTAGAAGTGTTGGTGTGTCTGGTTTTTTGTCCTGGTTTAGAATGTTTCTGCTTTAGAATGTGTCTGGTGATGTTGTCTGTTTAGAATGTGTCTGGTTTAGAATGTGTCTGGATTGATGTTCGGTTCAGAATGTTCTGTTTAGAATGTTTTCGGTTTAGAATGTGTTCTGGTTTAGAATGTGTTGGTTTAGAATGTTCTGTCACTGTGTTTAGAAGTTTTTCTGGTTTTAGAATGTGTCTGGTTAGAATGTGTCTGGTTTAGTGTGTCTGGTTCGATGTGTTGGTTTAGAATGTGTCTGGTTTAGAACTGTGTCTGGTTAGAATGTGTCATGGTTCACGATGTTTCTTGTTTAGAATGTTTTTCTGGTTTAGAATGTGTCTGGTTTCAGGATGTGTTGGTAGAATGTGGTCTGGTGTTAGAATGTGTCTTGGTTTAGAATGTGTCTGGTTAGAATGTGTCTGGTTTTAGAGTGTTCTGGTTAGATAGTGTCTGGTTTAGAATGTTTGGTTCAGAATGTGTCTGGTTAGAATGTGTCTGGTTTAGATGTGTCTTGTTTGAATGTGTCATTGTTTAGAACATGTGTCCTGGGTTTAGAATGTGGTCTGGTTTAGAATGTGTCTGTTAGAGTTTAGAATGTGTCTTGTTTAAGAATGTGTATGGTTAGAATGTGTCTGTTTAGATGTGTCTGGTTTAGAATTGGTCTGGTTCAGAATGTGTTGGTTTAGAATGTGGTCTGGTTTAGAATGTCGTCTGGTTCAGAATGTGTTGGTTTATGATGTGTCTGGTTTAGAATGTGTCTGTTTAGAAGTGTATGGTTTGAAATGTTTCGTGTGTCTGGTTTAGAATGTTGTCAGATTTGAATGTGTCTGGTTTAGATGTGTCTGGTTAGAATGTGTCTGGTTTAGAGTGTCTGGTTTAGAATGTGTCTGGTTTAGAATGTGTCTGGTTTAGAGTGGTGTCTGGTTCGAATGTGTCTGGTTAGAATGTCTGTTTTGCATTTGTCTGGTTTTAGAATGTGTCTGGTTTGAATGTGTCTGGTTTCAGAATGTGTCTGTTAGAATGTTCTGGTTTAGAGATGTGTCTGGTTCAGAATGTGTCTGGTTAAATGTGTCTGGTTTAGAATGTTTCTGGTTTAGAATGTGTCTGAGTTTAGAATGTTTTTGGTTCAGAATGTGTCTTGTTTAAGAATAGTGTATCTGGTTTAAGTGTGGTTAGCGTGTTTCTGAAATGTGTTTGAGTTAGAATGTGGTCTCGGTTTAGGAATATTGTCTGGTTTAGAATGTTACGGTTCAGATGTGTCTGTTTAGAATGTGTGCGGTTTAGATTGTCTGGTTTAGAATGTGTCTGGTTAGAATGTGTTGGTTTAGAATGTTTCTGGTTTAAATGTGTCTGGTTTCATGAATGTGTTCTGGTTTTTAGAATGTGTCTGGTTTAGAATGTGTTGGGTTAGAATGTTTCTGGTTTAGAATGTTTCTGGTTTAGGAATGTGTCTGGTTCTTATGTGTCTGGTTTAGAATGTGTCTGGATTTGAGATGTGTTGGTTCAGAATGTGTCTGGGTTCAGGATGTGTGTCTGGTTTAGAATGTGTCTGGTTTAGAATGTGTTTGGTGTAGAATGTTGTCTGGTTCAGAATGTGTTTGGTGTAGATATGTGTCGGATGTGTCTGGTTTAGAAGTGTCTGGTGTGGTCTGGTTCTTAATGTGTTGGTTTAGAATGTTTCTGGCTTAGACATGTGTCTGGATTAGAATGTGTCTGGTTTATGAGAATGTGTCTGGTTTTAGAATGTGTCTGGTTCAGAATGGTTTCTGGTTTAGAATGTTTCTGGTTTAGAATGTGTTGGTTAGAATGTGTCTGGTTTAATGAATGTGTCTGTTCAGAATGTGTCTGGTTTAGAATGTTTTGGTTTGAGATAGTGTTGGTTTGAATGTGTCTGGTTTTAGAATGTGTCTGGTTCAAGATGTGTCTGGTTTAGAATGTGTTGGTTAGAATGTGTCTGGTTTAGAATGTGTAGTTTAGAATGTTTTTCGTTTGATCGTTTCTGGTTTAGAATTGTGTCTGGTTGCGAATGTGTATGAAATGTGTCTGGTTTGAAATGTGTCTGGTTTAGAATGTGGTCTGGTTTAGAATGTGTCTGGTTCAGAAATGTGTCTGGTTCAGAATGTTTCTGGTTTTAGATGTGTTGGGTTCAGAATGTGTCTGGTTTAGAATGTGTCTGGTTCAGAATTTGTCTGTTAGATCGTGTGGCTGGTTAGAGAATGGTCTGGTCAGGATTTGTCTGGTTTAGAATGTGTCTGGGGTTTAGAATGTGTCTGGTTCGAATGTGTCTGGTTCAGAATGTTCTGGTTTAGAATGTGTCTGGGGTTCAGAATGTGTCTGGGTTTATGGTTCGATGTTCTGTTAGAATGTGTCTGGTTTAGCATAGTTCTGGTTTGAATAGTGTCAGTATTTAGAATGTGTCTGGTTATGAATGTGTCTGGTCTCACAGCTGAAACACATATTTCAGGGTACAGCTGTTAGAGGTGATAAGATTGTGTTGATAGTAAAGCTGAGATGGTTGAAGTCTGGGATATTTTCTTATTTTTCTCTCTGAGTCCCTAGTCTTCATCTCTGGTCTTTCCTCAGCCTTTTCGGGCAACCTGCCATCCGATAACCAGCAATATATCTCTCTCCAGTAATAAACCAGATCTTTTTTTACACAAAATGTGACTCAATTGAATAATTATCATATTAAGGGGCAAATTTTACACAATTCAGGTTAGTTAGTTTCCTTTCTTATCTTCTTTCCCGTTATTATTTGTTCCTTCAGCCCCCCCCCCCCACACCAATCAAAAACAACCGCCATCACCTCTCTCTCTTCCTCTGCCTCTTTCTCTCACTTGCCTCTCTTCTCTCTTCCTCTCCTCCCCCCTACCTTTTTCTTCCCTCTCCCCCTCACTATCTTTCTTCTTTCTCATCTACTCTTTCTCTCTCCCCGCCCCTTCTATCTTCTCTCTATCTCTCTCTCTCTCCCTCTCTCTTTCTCCCTCTCTCCTTCTCTCTCTCTCCCTCTCCCTCTCTCCTTGCCAGGACCAGTTTGCTTAGGGGGGTTTTCTCCAGGTTAATTTCTCTGTAGGTGATTGCTTTGTTATGGAAGGTTTGGGAATCACTTCCTTTTAGGTGGTTGTAGAATTTAACGACTCTTCTTTCTCTCTCTCTCTCTCTCTGTCTCTCTCCTTCTCTGAATATATTTATAATAAATGGACTCTGTAACCGTGGAGTCCGTGTGTGTGTGTTCGTCTTATCAGGACAGCGGGGCCTAGAAATAGCAGCTGTAGAGATGGATGTTGTGGAGGTGGTGGAGGCACCAGCCGCGGCGTTTCATTAGTCTGTCAATTATATTATATTTAGAGTGTAACAGTGTGGTGGTCCAGCTCTGCAAACTCAATCAGCGCTGTGATTTCATAACCCTGCTCTGTGACACCTCTTATTTTATCACCCTGCTGGTCCCTTCTAATAAACGTCTCTTAGTCGACGCTCGCTAAGCACCAAGCGCTCCACTCAAAGCCGCACCACGCCGAAATACGACCCCTATGTCCTCCCTGAGTCGGGCCCGAGAGAGGGGGTGAGGCGAGGGGGTGAGAGAGGGGGTGAGGCGAGGGGGTGAGAGAGGGGGTGAGGCGAGGGGGTGAGAGAGGTGGTGAGGCGAGGGGATACATCAGAATTGTGGGATACTGAAGACTGGCTTCCACGTCCCAAATGGCACCATATTCCCTATACAGTGCACTGCTTTTGACCAGAGTGCTTTTGACCAATGCACTATATAGGGAATAGGTTGCCATTTGGGACACCCTTCGTCCCCCATTCCTCCTCTGCTGCACACATCACAGCATGTGAGTGGGGCAAGGCTGATCTCTAGCTCTGGGTGCTTCCTTAGAGGCCATTGACTGTAGAGGAGGAGAGAAGGAGAGGGGGAGAGGAGGAGAGGAGGAGAGGAGGAGAGGGGGAGAGGAAAAGCAGGTTCTAAATAATAGGAGGAATGAGAGGAAAGCTATAAGCAAAACAATGATCTGTAGCTGGGAAGAAGAGAGCACGTAGAGTGAAGAACAATAAACACAATGAGAGGTTTGACTTGAGGTGATATATGGCAGGAATCTCTGACGGAATACTCTGGAAGCACATTCCAATACAGGTTGGCTCGATATCTAGTATAGGCTGTCTAGGTATCTAGTATAGGCTGTCTAGGTATTTAGTATAGGCTGTCTAGGTATTTAGTATAGGCTGTCTAGGTATTTAGTATAGGCTGTCTAGGTATTTAGTACAGACTGTCTAGGTATTTAGTATAGGCTGTCTAGGTATTTAGTACAGAATGTCTAGGTATTTAGTACAGAATGTCTAGGTATCTAGTATAGGCTGTCTAGGTATTTAGTATAGGCTGTCTAGGTATCTAGTACAGACTGTCTAGGTATCTAGTATAGGCTGTCTAGGTATTTAGTAAGAATGTCTAGGTATCTAGTTAGACTGTCTAGGGTATTTTAGTACAGATGTCTAGGTATTTAGTATAGACTGTCTAGTATTTAGTACAGACTGTCTAGGTATGCTAGTATAGGCTGTCTAGGTATCTAGTATCTAGTAAGAGGCCTGTCTAGGTATTTAGTACAGAATGTCTAGGTATCTAGTATAGACTGTCTAGGTATTTAGTACAGACTGTCTAGGTATCTAGTATAGGCTGGAGTGGGATGGTAGTAGGAGACTGGATGTGCTCTATTGCCTCTCTAGGGTCTCTTCTGGTAGGGTCAATCTTCCATACAGATATATTTAACTTAGGTGACTGTATGGGTCCACTGTCTGTGATGTGCAGCCTCTCACCATGTTCTCTGCTGTCTCTTCTCTGTCTGTCCCGGTGTCGCCCTTGCCCCGGCAGACGACAGATGACATAGTATCGTCGGCGGAGTGTTCCAGCGATGACGAGGATCTGGAGGAGTGTGATTCCGGACACGCAGGTGGGATGGGTGTGTGTCGAGTTGTGCTTGCTCAGACCTACCAGTCTATTTTTATTCCTTTGATTGATTTGCAACCAAAACCAAAAAAAGAGGATCGTTCTCCTCTAAGCATCAGGTCCCATGGGAGCCTAAAGTGTAACTTCAGAATACTTCCTAAAAGCACCGTGAGATACAGTAGTAAGAGTCTGAGGGTTTCCGCTATATGTGAAAAGCTGAAAGAGCTCCATGCACTTTGAAGTTGATGAAAGTAAATCCTTAGCAGGCCCTCTGTAGAAAAGTCACTTTTGAAGTTATATTTATGCTCCAAACTCTGAGTAAATGTATTCATAGTTCTACACACCCACATATGTTATAGTGTTATCGTCTGTATAATACAGTTCGATTATAGTCTCTGATACAAATTACACTTATCTGTGGGGCCTCTGGTCGTTAACATGGTTAAAAGYGTTAATACTAATTTTTTTCTCTCAGCATTCAAAGGAGAGAAAACTTTCAATCAAAAAGTACCAAATTAGTATCAAGCTCCATGTTCACACTGATGCTTCAAAATGTATCTGTCCTGTTTTACATGGTTGACATGTTTCTTGCTGTGCGTGTGTGTGCTTCTTCTCGACAGAGGATACATTTTGAGATTATTTTTTAAAGAACAAAATGCTTTCAGCATAGATACTGTGATATGTAGCAGACTAACTACAACAGACCCAGTCCTCCCCCTCTCCTCTCTTTCTCCTGTTTGTTCCTTTTGTTTCCTTATACGTTGGAGGTTTGCCTTACCTGAAACACTCTAATAGACAACAGATATCCTCCAACTTCTGTGTGCATCGTTTTTCTCTCTCTCCCGCTACACCACACATAGTTGTCACCAGGTTGAAGTGAGTTATAACTCTCAGTAGTGTCAAATAATAATGATAACGCATAATGCCAGAGCTGAGCAGGAAGTAGATTTTAAATGGAAACATATCACTTGTTTTGAGACAACTTGGATTTAGGAGCGGTTTGCTGCATGTTAATATTAATGATACGCTGTCTGTCATGTCCCCATCAGAGCAGAGCCAATCATATTGTCTGTCATGAGGATAATACATCCAGATACACTCCTACTAGTCCTGAGAATGAATAACTACTAACAAACACTGTCTGATACACTCCTACTAGTCCTGAGAATGAATAACTACTAACAAATACTGTCTGATACACTCCTACTAGTCCTGAGAAAGAATAACTACTAACAAATACTGTCTGATACACTCCTACTAGTCCTGAGAATTAATAACTACTAACAAATACTGTCTGATACACTCCTACTAGTCCTGAAAATGAATAACTACAAACAAATATTGCCTGGTACAATGTGAACCAGCATAGACATAAACTACCCAGAACAGACATCCCCATTCAAGTCACCGTGCTGTGGTTGGTCAATGTTCCGGCAGACTATTGAATATTCAAATTCTATGACTATTGTGTGAAGGGCCTCTCTCGCTCTCCCCTCTCCTGAATCCCTGTGGAAGTCATTCTCCCCCTCTCCTCCCTCCTGTGGAAGTCATTCTCCCCCTCTTTCCTCTCCTGTGGAAGTCATTCTCCCCCTCTCTACTCTCCTGTGGAAGTCATTCTCCCTCTCTCTACTCTCATGTGGAAGTCATTCTCCCCCTCTCTACTCTCATGTGGAAGTCATTCTCCCCCTCTCTACTCTCATGTGGAAGTCATTATCCCTCTCTCTACTCTCCTGTGGAAGTCATTCTCCCTCTCTCTACTCTCCTGTGGAAGTCATTATCCCTCTCTCTACTCTCCTGTGGAAGTCATTCTCCCTCTCTCTACTCTCCTGTGGAAGTCATTCTCCCTCTCTCTACTCTCTCTGTGGAAGTCGTTCTCCACTCTCCCTCCTGTTGGAAGTCATTCCTATCTCCTCCCTTTCCCTCCTGTGGAAGTCATTACTCCTCTCTCCCCCTCCTGGTGGAAGTCGTTCTCTCTCACCGCCTCTCCCCTCCTCTTGGATGTCAGTTCTCTCCACTCCTCTCTTTCCTCCTCTGTGGATAGTCGTTCTCACTCTCCCTCCTCGTGAAAAGTCATTCTACTCTCCTCCCTTCCTACTGTGGAGTCATACTCCCCCCTCTCCCCACCTCCTGTAGAAGTCGTTCTCCACCTCTCCCCCCTGTGGAAGTCATTCTATCCTCCCTCCCTTTCCCTCCTGTGGAAGTCATACTCCCCCTCTCCTCCCTCCTGTGGAAGTCGTCTCTTCCACCTCTCCCCTCCTGTGAAGTCATTCTATCTTTCCCTCCCTTTCCCTACTGTGGAAGTCATACCTCCCCTCTTCTCCCCTCCTGTAGAAGTCGTTCTCATTCTCAAACACCATTCTCCCCTCCTGTATGTGGAAGATCATACTATCTCCCTCCCTTCACCCTTCCTGTTGGGAACGTCATACCATTCTCCCCTCCTCTGCTCCCCTGTCTCCAACCTGTGCAAGTCGTCTCCCACTCCTCTCCCTACTGTGGAAGTCATTTCTATCTCCCCCCTCCATTCTCCCTTACTGTGGAATCTCCATCACTCCACTCTTCTCCCTCTTCTGTTAGAATTCGCTATCTCTCCATCATGGGAATATAACTCCCCACTCATACACCTCCTCCTGTGGAAGTCGTTTCTATCTCCCTCCCTCCTCCTGTGGATGTCATTCTCCCCTTCTCTCCCCTCATGTGGAATTCGTTTCCACCTCTCCCCTCCTGTGGAAGTCATTTCTATCTCCTCCCTTTCCATCCGATGGAAGTCATACTCCCCTCTCTCCCCTCCTGTGGAAGTCGTCTCCACCTCTCCCCTCCTGTGGATGTCATTTCTCCCTCTCTCTCCCCTCATGTGGAAGTCGTTCTCCACTCTCTCCCTCTCCTGTGGAAGTCATTCTACCCTTCTCCCTCACTTTTCCATCAGCCCGTGAAAAACTGGCGAATAAAAAAAAAAAGTTTCCATAATAAACCCCTTTTTCCCCAATTAAAAAATTACATAAACCTGACGCACCAATTTAAGGGATTCGAGAATGAACCGGGAAGAAACCCAATAAATAACACAACCTGGGCCGGGATCCACCAACCCATCACCAAGACAGTACCACTCCCGCCCTACCTCTCCCCTCAGCCTGAAGGGTATCAGTCGGTCCTAACAACTCTAATCCACCCTCCTGTGGATGTCATTCTCCATACCACTCTTCACCCATCAATCGCTGGAAATGGGCGGAGGTCTCACCATCCTTTCGGCGAAAACACCTCCAGTGATTCTACTCATCTCACCTCTTCTCTAGGGCCGATAAGTTCATTCTTCTCTCCCTCTCTCTCCACAAAACAAGCTCGTGGAAGTCATTCTACTCCTCTCGAAACCTTCTCTCTTTTCATAGCAACTCGATCTGTGTGAGAAGACA
This sequence comes from Salvelinus sp. IW2-2015, assembly GCF_002910315.2. Taxonomy (NCBI): domain Eukaryota; kingdom Metazoa; phylum Chordata; class Actinopteri; order Salmoniformes; family Salmonidae; genus Salvelinus; species Salvelinus sp. IW2-2015. The sequence continues at coordinate 155,914 of NW_019943654.1, read as the reverse complement.
TTCCACGCTCTCCGGAAAGCCCTAGGAACCAGCTTTCCTGTGGAAGCAACCTGGGTCATTAATTGCCGACTCTCTACCAATCTTTCCTTCTGGTTCGAATTAGATTTCTAATTTCTTCTCACTCATCTCTCCCCTTCCTGCTGGCGGAAGTCATATCTCTCCCTCTCTCCCTTCCTGTGGACCCAAGTCTATTGTCACTACTCAGAGGTCCCGCATAGCTCTCCTGAACACACATTACATTCCCTGTGGAACGTCACTGGATATTGTCTCTCCTTCCCCCTCTAATCACTTCCTGTGGAAGTCCATTCTCGCCCTCGTCGTTTCCTTGCTGCTGTGCGACATAAACATATAATACCCCCTCTCTCCCTTCCTGTGGAAGTCATTCTCCCCCTCTCTACAATCATGTGGAATTCATTCTCCCCCTCTCTACAATCATGTGGAAGTCATTCTCCCCCTATCCACCCTCCTGTGGAAGTCAGTCTATTCCTCTGGAAGTCATTCTCCCCCCCGCTACCATCCTGTGGAAGTCATTCTCCTCCTCTCTACCAACCTGTGGAAGTCATTCTCCCAGTATCTCTCCTCCTGTGGAAGTCATTCTCTCCTCTTGTGGAAGTCATTATCCTCCTCTCTACCAACCTGTGGAAGTCATTCTCCCAGTATCTCTCCTCCTGTGGAAGTCATTCTCTCCTCTTGTGGAAGTCGTTCTCCCCCTCTCTTACCATCCTGTGGAAGTCATTCTCCCCTCTCTGCCATCCTGTGGATGTCAATCTCCCTCTGTCTCCCCTCCTTTGGAAGTCATTCTCTCCCCCTCTCATGGATGTCATTATCCCTCTCTCCCCTTCTGTGGAAGTCATTCTCCTCCCTCCTGTGGATGTCATTATCCCCTCTCTCCCCTCCTGTGGAAGTCTTTATCCCCAACTCTCCTCTCCAGTGGAAGTCATTCTCCCCCTCTCTACAATCATGTGGAATTCATTCTCCCCCTCTTTACCTTCCTGCTGAAGTCATTCTCTCCCTATCCACCCTCCTGTGGAAGTCAGTCTATTCCTCTGGAAGTCAATCTCCCCCTCTCTACCATCCTGTGGAAGTCAATCTCCCCCTCTCTCCGCCTCTCTCCCCTCCTGTGGATGTCATTCTCCCCCTTTCTCCCATCCTGTGGAAGTCAATATCCCCCTCTCTACCATCCTGTGGAAGTCAACCTCCCACTCTCTCCCCTCTTGTGGAAGTCATTCTCCCCTCTCTCCCGTCCTGTGGAAGTCATTCTCCCTCTCTCTCCCATCCTGTGGAAGTCATTTTCCCCCTCTTTCCTCTCCTGTGAATGTCATTCTCCCTCTCTCTCCCCTCCTGTGGAAGTCATTCTCCCTCTCTCTCCCCTCCTGTGGATGTAATTCTCCTTCTCTCTCCCCTCCTGTGGAAGTCATTCTCTAGCGATCTAAAAGAATGTATTAGTGGGCTGTCCTTCCAAATGCCATCATAGAACACTAATTAATTCCAAGCTAATCTGCCTAAATATGCCTGGGCTAATTATCAAACATATGTCCACTTTTTTCTCAGCACAATGTAAATCAGTTTTCATTAATATCAACTGAAAACTATGTATTGGCCTATTCTGTTATCCCTGGTAGGAGATAATGAATCAGCGATTCGGCTTAGATAATTATATATTTTATTTAATTATTTATATATTTCCGTATTGAAAAAGGTTTCTGAATATGTGTACAGTGGATAAGGAACTAATTCTACAGTTTATAATCTCTTGAGCTTTGTGACCTTATGTCGTATCGTTGGCTAAAGGCATTGTGGTTAAGGCTTTTAGTAGGAATGTTGTTTTTTTATGTGGCCCTTAAGATTTTCTCTGTAAAGCAATGCATATGATAGCTTTATGTTATCTCAATGCATATGATAGCTTTATGTTATCTCAATGAATATGATAGCTTTATGTTATCTCAATGAATATGATAGCTTTATGTTATCTCAATGAATATGATAGCTTTATGTTATCTCAATGCATGAAGTTGTAATGACTTTGTTTACCTAAGGACAGCTGAAATTAAATGGACATGGCGGACAGCTTTGAACAATTTAAAAGTTTAAAAAATCCCAAGTATTCTCAGAAGCAAAAGTTTGAGTAAGTAAGTTCAGTATATTCTGAACTTGTCAGTCAGAGTTTAGTTAACTTGGACCCCCCTCATGGAGGCATACTGTAGGGGTAACAATAAACTACATTTAGTCATATACAGTCATACATGCATCTCACTATGTAGACACAGACATTCATACCCTCATTCTGCCCCTCTGCTTCAGGTTTTATGAACAGTTGCATGACATTGTTTTGATTTGTTTTGTGTTTGAATCTTTTTATTTTCCATAGTGAAGTGTATTCTGGACATCTCTCCTCTTCTGTACCCTTTCTGACTTACTGTTCTTTTGCTTATGATTTGAGTTGTCCGGACTTATTGATTTTTTGTTGTTGATTTTGTTCTCCTCATCCGTACATCTACCAGGATAGAGCTGATCCCTCCCCTTTGCCTCATCTTGTGCCGCATGATATCTTGGTGGTTGAAAGGGAAACAAGAGTACTCCTACTCATCTTCTTGTTGATGTTTTCTGTGCCATTATTAAAGGCTGATTCTGAAACATACCCTATTTTCCATTTACAACACAGGAAATGAAAGGCAACAAAATATTTTCTTGCCATCATCCTTTTTTGGGCCTTGTGCAGGCAACCCCATTCTGTCTCAAGAAAGTTGTGTCTGAAAGAATGACTCCTCGCCCGCCCACCCTCCCCCCACCCAACCCCAACCCCACGCCAACCCTGCCTTCTTTCTCTCAGCCTTTCTGCATATACATGTCTGTTTTGAATGCAGATGGCATAAAAATAATTTTATTGCCACAAAGTATATCTGTTTTTCTATTCTATATCTGTTGCTCCTAGTAGAAGGCATTTGTAGCATGCATACGTACGTGACTGTACAGTAGACTAGAAGACTAACTTCCTGTAACTTTCTCGGTGACTCCTCCTCCTTCTGCTAATGCATGTGAATTTGATTGGCAGCCATTTTCTATGCTTCTAATTCCACCCATATCTTTGCTCTCAGGCTAACCCTGCCCCGCCCTGCCCACTGTTGTTATGTGTTTAGGGGCAACAGTGGTGGTTTAAAACCCAGCCACTGTCGCCCCTCCTGCTTCTGGTCTTGTTTCTGTGTCTGTGTTTGTCTGTGTATGTCTGCCAACCTGTTGTGTCTGTCCTTACTGTTTGTCTGTGATTGTTTTGTCTATGTTTTTAGATTACCGGGCCTAGTTAGTTCATTCAGTCGTTTAATCTAATATGCTCATGTAGTTACATTTTCATGAGGTTTTATTGCATGTGTGTTGTGTCTTGTCTGCTAGATGTCCTTGTTTTATGGGGGCGTTGTTGACTGA
>NW_019943654.1:149268-151964 GCF_002910315.2 Salvelinus sp. IW2-2015 | reverse complement strand
ATGGAGACCTAACCTAATAGGCCCGGTAATCTAATGGAGACCTAACCTAATAGGCCCGGTAATCTAATGGAGACCTAACCTAATAGGCCCGGTAACCTAATGGAGACCTAACCTAATTCTGCATGTCTCTTTAACACGAGGCGGGAGGGAAAACAGGGGTGATGAAACCAGTGGAGAGAGTGAACTATGTGAGGGGTAGATCAATGACTCCCTCTCTCAACTAGCTGTGTTGCGTCGGGCCTTGGTTGGCTGGCTCTGGCGTTGTTAGGTCCCATCGGGCCGGCTGTCACGTCAATGCAGGCCATAGATCAGTTTAAAGGTTATTCAGCTGGCACATGTCAATGGAGCGGGAGGGAGAGCTTAATGGCCAGTCGACAAATTGACCGGCACACGGGACTCGCCGGGCTGCGTTAGGACGCCGTGGCTGGCTGGAGGATGCCAATTTAAAATGCAGGAGTGCACCCAGCCAGCCTCATGATGACGAATTAAGACCTATCTGCCACACTCTCCTGTAAAGGGACAGGACACCTGACAGAAAAACATCCCAGATATACTATACAGTGCCTTCGGAAAGTAATCAGACCCCTTGACTTTTTCCACATTTTGTTAAGTTACAGGCTCATTCAAAAATGTTTTACATTTAAAAAAATCCTCAGCAATCTACACACAATATCCCATAACGACAAAGCGAAAATGTCAAAGCAAAAACCAAGCCATGAGGTCGAAGGAATTGTCCGTAGAGCTCTGAGAGGATTGTGTCGAGGCACAGATCTGGAGAAGGGTACCTAAACATTTCTGCAGCATTAAAGGTCCCCAAGAACACATTGGCCTCCATCATTATTAAATGGAACAAGTTTGGAACCACCAAGACTCTTCCTAGAGCTGGCTGTATGACCAATCGGGGGAGAAGGGCCATGGTCAGGGAGGTGCCCAAGAACCCGATGGTCACTCTGACAGAGCTCCAGAGTTCCTCTGTGGAGATGGGATAAACTTTCAGAAGGACAACCATCTTTGCAGCACTCCACCAATCAGGTCTTTATGATAGAGTGGCCAGACGGAAGCCACACCTCAGTAAAAGGCATGACGGCCCGCCTGGAGTTTGCCAAAAGGCACCTAAAGACGCTCAGACCATGAGAAACAAGATTCTCTGGTCTGATGAAATCAAGATTCAACTCTTTGGCCTGAATGCCAAGCGTCATGTCTGGAGGAAACCTGGCACCATGGTAGTGGCAGCATCATGCTGTGGGGATGTTTTTCAGCAGCATGGACTGGGAGACTAGTCAGGATCGAGGCAAAGATGAAAGGAGCAAAGTACAGAGAGATCCTTGATGAAAACCTGCTCCAGAGCGCCCAGGACCTCAGACTGGGGCGAAGGTTCACCTTCCAACAGGACAACGAACCTAAGCACACAGCCAAGACAACGCAGGAGTAGCTTCGGGACAAGTCTCTGAATGTCCTTGAGTGGCCAAGACCTGAAAATAGCTGTGCAGCAAAACTCCCCATCCAACCTGACAGAGCTTGAGAGAATCTGCAGAGAAGAATGGAAGACACTCCTCAAATACAGGTGTGCCAAGCTTGTAGCGTCATAGCCAAGAAGACTCTATGCTGTAATCGCTGCCAAAGGAGCTTCAACAAAGTGCTGAGTAAAAGGTCAGAATACTTATGTAAATTTGATATTTCCGTTTTTTATTTGTAATACATTTGCAAACAATAAAAACCTGTTTTTGCTTTGTCATTATGGGGTATTGTGTGTAAAAAACACAATTTAATCAATTTTAGAATAAGGCTTTAACCTCTCTTGGCTACGTGAGACGTTAGCGTCCCACCTCTTCAACAGCCAGTGAAACTGCTGGGCGCCAAATTCAAATACAGAAATACTCATTATAAAAATTCAGAAAACAAAACATATTTTACATAGGTTTAAAGATTAACTTTTCGCATGTCCTGTCATGATTTTCGCTGTAGAAGAGCCTGGTTCACCCACAGACATAATTCAACGGTTTTAGAAACTAGAGATTGTTTTCTATCCAATAGTAATAATAATATGCATATTGTACGAGCAAGAATTGAGTACGAGGCAGTTTAATTTGGAAATGTAAAAAAAAAAAAAATGCTAACAGCTCCCCTATTGACAAAGGTTAACTTCTTGTGAATCCAACCACGGTGTCGGATTTAAAAAATGCTTTACGGCGAAAGCATACCTTACGATTATTTGAGAACATTGCCAGCAGACAAATCATTACAAACAGTAACAGCCAAGTAGAAGAGTTACACAAGTCAGAAATAGAGATAAAATGAATCCTTACCTTTGATGATCTTCATATAGTTGCACTCAGCAGACATTCATTTACTCAATAAAGTTCCTTTTGTTCGATAAAGTCTCTTTATATCCAAAAACCTCCGTTTTGTTTGCGCGTTTTCTTCAGTAATCCCAGGCTCAAACGAAGTCAAAACAGGCAGACAAAAAAATCCAAATTGTAACGTAAATGTCATAGAAACATTTCAAATTATGTTTATATTCAACTCTCAGGTAGTTTTTAGCCTAAATAATTGATAATATTTAAACCGGAACATAACGTCGTCAATATAAAAGGTAACAAGAAAGGCTATCTCTCGGTCGTGCGCATGAAAAAGCTCTGTGACACTTTAGGGTCCACTCATTCAGACTGCTCTACTTCCTCATTTTTCTAGAATAT
>NW_019943654.1:113469-147990 GCF_002910315.2 Salvelinus sp. IW2-2015 | reverse complement strand
GCTTTTACTTGGTACTCATCCCGGATCCGGGAGCACCCCCCAAGTAAAAAGCTGACTAGCATAGCCTAGCATAGCGTCACAAGTAAATACAAGCATCTAAATATCATTAAATCACAAGTCCAAGACACCAGATGAAAGATACAGATCTTGTGAATCGCAGCCATCATTTCGAATACAAGCCTGAAACAATTTCTAAAGACTGTTGACATCTAGTGGAAGGCATAGGAACTGCAATTTGAGTCCTAAGCCAATGGATACTGTAATGTCATTGAATAGAAAACTACAAAACCCCCCAAAAAACGACTTCCCGAATGGATTTTTCTCAAGTTTTCGCCTGCAAAATCAGTTATGTCATACTCACAGACACTATTTTAACAGTTTTTGGAAACTTTAGATTGTTTTCTATCCAAATCTACCAGTTATATGCATATCGTATCGTCTGGGCCCGAGAAGCAGGCAGTTTAATTTGGGCATGCTTTTCATCCAAAATTCCGAATGCTGCCCCCTACCCTAGAGAAGTTAACCTAACAAAATGTGGAAAAAGTCAAGAAGTCTGAATACTTTCCGAAGTATTTGTACACCCCTTAATGTGTGTACTCGGCTGTTTCAATCACATCCGTTGCTGACAGGTGTATATAATTGAGCACACAGCCATGCAATCTCCATAGACAAATATTGGCAGTAGAGTGGCCTTACTGAAGAGCTCAGTGACATTCAACGTGGCACCGTCATAGGATGCCGCCTTTCTAACAAGTCATTTCATCAAATTTCTGCCCTGCTAGAGCTGCTACGGTCAACTGGAAGTACCGTTTTTGTGAAGTGGAATCGTCTAGGAGCAACAACGCCTCAGCCGTGAAGTGGTAGGCCACACAAGCTCACAGAATGGGACCGCCGAGTGCTGAAACGTAGCGTGTAAAAATCGTCTGTCCTTGGTTGCATTACTCACTACCAAGTTCCAAACTGTTTCTGGAGGCAACGTCAACACAATAACTGTTCGTCGGGAGCTTCATGAAATGGGTTTCCATGGCCGATTAGCTGCACACAAGCCTAAGATCACCATGCACAATGCCAAGCGCCGGCTGGAGTGATGTAAAGCTCGCCGCCATTGGTCTCTGGAGCAGTGGAAACGCGTTCTCTGGAGTGATGAATCACGCTTCACCATCTTGCAGTCCGACGGACTAACCTGATTTTGGCAGATGCCAGGAGAACGCTACCTGCCCCAATGCATAGTGCCAACTATAAAGTTTGGTGGATGAGGAATAATGTTGTGGGGCTTCTTTCCATGGTTCAGGCCCCTTAGTTCCAGTGAAGGGAAATCTTCAGAAAAGAAAGAGAAAATAAATAGAGAGTGAAAGAAAGAAAGAGAAGAAGAGAAGAGAGAGGTGGACAGATAGAGAAGAGAGAGGGGGACAGATAGAGAAGAAGAGAAGAGAGAGGTGGACAGATACAGAAGAAGAGAAGAGAGAGGGGGACAGATAGAGAAGAAAATAAGAAGAAAGGTGGTAAGACAGAAACTGCTGCTCTGAGATTTTCATCATCATCCACACTGCATCTGCCTACCTCCGGATGCTGAGAACTGTTATGTTCTGACGCATCCTGCATTACTCTGCTTCTGTCTCAACATAGACCACTTTGTTTAAAGGACGACGTCATAACAGAAGATGTTAGTAAATAATGCCGCTTCCCTTAGATGTATGCTACTGAGATTCACCTCAAGGTGAAAAGACAGAAACTTGTGCATGTCTAGTTTGTGCCCCATAGATGATAGGATCAGTTTGCTTTGCTTGGTAGAAAGTTCAAACTTTCCCACGATGCACCTGTATATTATAATAAGCCCAGGTGCAGTATGTCCCTTGAAATACTCTGTTAGAAAGTGTTGTGTTGTTGGTCTCGCTCTCTCACTCTCTCTCTCTCTGGTAATCATCTCTCTCCCTGCCGAGCCAGAGTTGAATGAATCTGCTGTAGTAGGCCTCAGGCACAACGGGATTTAAGGTCTGAAAACGACTACTCACACACAATCTTTAGCCAGCCCTGTAAAATCCCACTGAGTCAGTCACTGTGGCCGCGTCTGGGTGAGTGCCTGTGTGCTGCCTGCCTGTCTGCCATCTGTCTCTCTGTGCTGTCACAGCCGCTAAAACCCGTCGCGCTGCCTTCCTGATGGGACTCATCTCTATTCCGAGGTCTCAGCAAACGCTGGATGGACACGGAGATTAGTCAGAAAATAAAGAGAGAAAGAGACAGGAAGAGAAGAGAGAGGGGGACAGGAAGAGAAGAGAGAGGGGGACAGGAAGAGAAGAGAGAGGGGGACAGGAAGAGAAGAGAGAGGGGGACAGGAAGAGAAGAAAAGAAGAGAGAGGGGGAAAGGGAGTAAGACAGAAACTGCTGCTCTGAGATTTTCATCATCATCCACACTGCATCTGCCTACCTCCGGATGCTGAGGTGGGTGGTGAGGACTGTTTTGTTTAAGCTGCTTTTGTCTCGTCTAGTCTGACGCATCCTACATTACTCTGCGTCTGTCTGAACAAGGACCACTTTGTTTAAAGGACTATGTCATCACAGAAGACGTTAGTACGTAACACCGCTTCCCTATTTAGTCTGGGGTGGGGGGGGGGGGGGGTCTGAGAGAGAAAGGAACTGACAGGTCAGGGAGTTGTGTACCTTCAGGTTTACTGACTAAAGGAAGTGATGCTTAACACAAAGTCCACAAAGCCAGTCCATCTTGACATTAGTCCACAAACCCACTTCATCTTTACATTACTCCACAAAGCCCTCCATCTTGACATAGTCCACAAAGCCAATCCATCTTGACATTAGTCCACAAAGCCAGTCCATCTTGACATTAGTCCACAAAGCCAGTCCATTTGACATTAGTACAAAGCCAGTCCATCTTGACATTAGTCCACAAAGCCAATCCATCTTGACATTAGTCCACAAAGCCAGTCCATATTGACATAGTCACAAAGCCAGTCCATCTTGACATTAGTCCACAAAGCCATGTGTCCATCTTGACATTAGTCCACCAAAGCCAGTCCATCTTGACATTAGTCCACAAAGCCAGTCCATCTTGACATTAGTCCACAAATAGCCAATCCCATCTTGACATTAGTCCACAAAGCCATGTCCAGTCTTGACATTAGTCCACAAAGCCCTTCATCTTGACATTAGTCCACAAAGCCAGTCCATCTTGACATTAGTCCAAAAGCCCTCATCTTGGACATTAGTCCACCAAAGCCAGTCCATCTTGATCATTAGTCCACAAAGCCATCCATCTTGACATTAGTCCACAAAGCCAGTCCATCTTGACATTAGTCCACAAAGCCAGTCCATCTTGACATTAGTTCCACAAAGCCAATCCATCTTGACATTGGTCCACCAAAGCCCTCCTCTTGACATTAGTCCACAAAGCCAGTCCATCTTAACATTAGTCCACAAAGCCAGTCCATCTTGACATTAGTCCACAAAGCCAGTCCATCTTGACATTAGTCCACAAAGCCCTCCATCTTGACATTAGTCCACAAAGCCAGTCCATCTTGACAATAAGTCCAACAAAGCCAGTCCATCTTGACATTAGTCACAAAGCCTCCATCTGACATTAGTCCACAAAGCCAGTCCATCTTGACATTGTCCACAAAGCAGTCTGTTCTTGACATTAGTCCACAAAGCCAGTCCATCTTAACATTAGTCCACAAGCCCTCCGTTCTTGACATTAGTCCACAAAGCCAGTCCATCTTGACATAGTCCACAAAGCCAGTCCATCTTGACATTAGTCCACAAAGCCAGTCCATCTTTGACATTAGTCCACAAAGCCAGTCCATCTTGACATTAGTCACAAAGCCAGTCCATCTTGACATTAGTCCACAAAGCCCTCCATCTTGACATTAGTCCACAAAGCCAGTCCATCTTGACATTAGTCCACAAAGCCAGTCCATCTTGACATTAACAGAGAAATCAAAACAAAACAGCGTCTCTTTAAGCAAACCATTAGAATGTGCAGTGTTTTGCACTGAGTGAACCACTGAAATGTGCAACGCTGGTACTAGAGCCAACGTCAGAAGATCAAAGTGTTTACTAAAATGTCAAGGTCCTCTGCAGGCTTTTCTTTTTCTTTCCACCACACACACCACACACACACACACACACACACACACACACACACACACACACACACACACACACACACACACACACACACACACACGACACCACACACACACACACACACACACACACACACACACACACACACACACACACACACCACACCTCTCACAACCAGGCAGCTCCCTTTTGGATCGGATTGGTATGCAAAGGTTTGTTGATCTAGCTGGAAAGCTAACAATTGCCAAAAGCTTTTAGGCGTTCAGGAATGAAGGGTGAGTGGATAGATGTAAACAAGGCCAAGACGATACAGGGCAGACAGAGAGAAACATATCTCCTCCCTCTCTTGAAATCACTTAGTGAGCGACGTTACTGTTTATCCAACAGGGCAGGTAGCCGATGTCTGATGAAAACATTACCATAGCCACACAATAGGAACAGGGACCCTGGAATTGGAGTGTAGAGCAACTACATTGTCTCTTAGACTCACACCTAGGCTTGGGGGTGATCCAGGTTGTCGGTTATACCAAGAATATAACCGCCCCATAGATATTACAGCTCTTTCATAGTTATTAGCCTAAGCAGACAATATAATCCAATCACGTGTTTCAAGGACTATTCCAGAGGCCAAAGCAGAGGAACCAGGACTTTAGATCTAAAATAAATGTCCTTATCCACACACAATGTGGGCATGGATAGCCTCAACTCCCTTATCACATCACAATGGGGCATGGATAGCCTCAGCTCTCCTTATCACGTCCCAATGGGGCATGGATAGCCTCAACTCCTTATCACGTCCCAATGGGGCATGGATAGCCTCAACTCCTTATCACGTCCCAATGGGGCATGGATAGCCTCAACTCCTTATTACGTCCCAATTAGGGCATGGAAAAGCCTCAACTCCTTATCACGTCCCAATGGGGCATGGATAGCCTCAACTCCTTATCACGTCCCAATGGGGCATGGATAGCCTCAACTCCTTATCACGTCCCAATAGGGCATGGAAAGCCCAACTCCCTTGAGCCCTCTTTTTATGGAACTTCCTCTCGAACACTGTGTGTACCTGTCAAGCCAAGGCTGTTTGGTTATGCATTAACATAAAACTGAACTATACATTTACTAAAAAGTAGACATTAATTCGATGAATGTTATAATTTGAAGTCTACGCCACATAATGTGGTTGTATATCACCCATGGTGTTTCTTCCCTCTCTCGATGGGTGATGTCGATAATAATTGTTCTTTGCCTGAAGCAATATGCCCTACAGGCCTTGATGCAATGACCTCTAGTCACCTTTAACCCCATCCTGACCCTCTGACCCCAGCTTGCTGTATTGTTATTGTATATTACTCTCCCTAAATGCAACTTACTTAAAGCACGCAGATTAACCATGAACCTAATAGTAAAAACAACTAAAATATCCGATGTCTAATATTTACCTTACCTCTCTCTGAATTACATCCAGATCGCACGCCTTTCAGTGTTTTTTAAAAGACTAACAACAGAATATGTGTATTTCATAAAGAATTAAACTAATAATAATGTTATTATTATTAGTTACTACATGAAGATGGTGACAAGTTCCCCTACGAACTGTCTCTCTTCTCTATGTCTGCTTTCAGTGTGTGCTTTCTGGTTGTTTCATCTTTGATAGGTGTGAGAATTGTATGCTTTTAATTTCTTGCTTGCCAAATTTGTTATTTTTTTAGTCTATTTGTACATATATGTAAATATACATACGTGGATATCCTATTGTTAATTACTGAAATTTGCTCAAAATGACCTCTTTAATAATCTTGATAATTTCCTTAGCAGTACTACTGATAGTGTATGGTGAAGAATTCCTAAATAGGACATTTCTTCCTTTTTTACTATATGATTTGATTGGTTAATTTAACTATGGTTGCTTGATTGGCCACCCCAAACACATGACCCAGATATACATTTGACAATTTACAATTTCATTGAGAAAAAAACTAAAGAAAACTCAAAAATAAAACTGTCCTCACCACTATTCGTTTCAACATGAGTTTCAAAAATGTTCTTACACTGCTACATATTTTCCTGTTATTCAATTAGCACATTTGGATTGCATTTGGACTATAATGAATTAATTGATTAATTTCCACATGGCAAAGAAAGAAAGTTGCAGCTTAGGGTTTGTAAAAACTGTCAGTGTTGAAATGCTGTTCTCTTCTGTAGATGGGTATGTATATTGCTCATGGGTTGTATGTTCCCCATCCCCTTCCTACAGCAAAAGCTCTATGCCGCCCCGCCGCTTCGTACCACCTTTACATGGACATGGCAACTGACGTACACATTCACCCCCCATCTATGTCATTTCCTACCTAGTATGTTCCTAGGTTCCTCCCCCCTTCTTACCACTCCCTCCCCCCCCCACTCCAAACCCCCTTTTACGTAGATGTTAAGATAAGATCCATCCGTTCAAAACTAATGAACAACGAAGTTCAAGTTAAAGGAGAAAAAAACGCTCAATAATCAGACTGTAGATATTTATGGAGAAGCTACGTAAAAGCAGCTTATCTCTCACAAAGCCAAGACTTATCTATAGATGTACAGTTTTCTTTTTATAAAAACAAAAACGACTATATCAAAAGAAAAAAATCCTGAACAGAATGGTGAAGATTATTTTTCATGTCATGATGTGTGGATGTATGTGTTGTTTCCTCCCTGTACCATCCTGTCTAAAAGAGAAATAACTTACTCAATTAATCAAAATTGTTCAAAAGAAACTAACCTAACTTGTCCAAAAGCATTCTCACACAACTTTCTTTTGTAAATTGTTTTCTTCCTGCCAAAATCATGCGGGCAATTTGTTGATGTAAGTTTACAAAATTGATGGTATGCTTTCTTCCTTTTGAAAACTATTTTTTGTAGGCTCTGTTATGATTTTTCAAGCTGACTTTATTTTACCTCTTTCTACGTACTAATCCTTCTTATGGATAAATCTATCTGTGCCTTTAGTTTGTGAATGTTGAAGAAGTTTGCTCTAACTCTCAGTTTGACTGTCTTAACTGTGTTTGCGTTGCTTTACTTATTTTTTTTCCTTTTGTTTTCTTTTGTATCATTTTTATTGTTATTAGAGATTTGCATCTTCTTTTAGTGCCCTGTTTGTGATGAGCCTTTGCAGTGTATAAGCTAGCCACCTTGGCAAGAGGTTTATGCAGATTCAACCGACATCTGAATGTTACTTTTGAATGTTTTTAGAAACAAACCTAATAGTAAAATAATATAATAAAGGACAAGAGAAGGTAATAGAAATGATAGATACATAGCAAACTGCCATGTTCCAAGACTAGCCAAGAACACACATACAGTAACTGATACTGATATAATACACTTGACAATAAATAAAAGCAGAACATTCAGTTGTTGTTGTTGAACTGTCAGGTGACTTTGTGCCATTGTGGTAACTGTATAAGATAAGTCAAAAGGCGAGGGGCTAGGGTCTGTGGGGGAGCCTACTGAAGTCACCATAGAGAAAACATGAATATAAGAAGAAATATTTTGCTCAGTTTCATTTCATTAGACCCTAACAATAACTACAGAAAGTTTAGCCTGGGCTCTGCACCCTAGAGGAACCCGACAAGGTTAACCTCTATCTCCATTATTATTTACATTGGCCAATAATCCAAACCCACGTGGGATAGCAATTTCTCACTTCATGCTGATGCCCTATTGCTTTATATTAGGAATGCAGAGAAGTCAGTAGCTACAAAAACTACAAGACTATAGAGCAAGCTATCTTTGCCTTTCAGCAAAACTTAAGCATTATTAGTTAAAACAGGGGTGGGCAATTCCAGTTCTCGAGGACCTGATTGGTGTCACAGTTTTGCCCCAGCTAAGACACCTGACTCCAATAATCACCTAATCATGATCTTCAGTTTAGAATGCAATTTGATTAATCAGCTGTGTTTGCTAGGGATGGAAAAAAAGTGTGACACCAATCAGGCCCTCGAGGACTGGAGTTCCTCACCCCTGAGTTAGAACATACACTGAGTGTACAAAACATTAGGAACTCCTTCCTAATATTGAGTTGCACCCCCTTATGCCCTCAGAACAGTCTCAATTCGTCAGGGCATGGACTGTATGAGGTATCGGAAGCATTGGAGTCAACATGGGCCAGCATCACTGAGGAATGCTTTCGACACCTTGTACAGTCCATGCCCTGACGAATTGAGACTGTTCTGAGGGCACAAGGGGGTGTTTTTTTCATAAGTTGTGTCAAGTTGGCTGGATGCCCTTTAGGTGGTGGACCGTTCTTGATACACACGGGAAACTGTTGAGCGTGAAAAACCCAGCAGCGTAGCTGTTCTTGACACACTCAAACCGGTGCGCCTGGCACCTACTACCATACCCCATTCAAAGGCACTTAAATCTTTAGTCTTGCCCATTCACCCTCTTCATGTCAAATCAAATCAAATTGTATTAGTCACATGCGCCGAATACAACAGGTGTAGACCTTACAGTGAAATGCTTACTGACAAGCCCTAACCAACAATGCAGTTTAAATAAATACGAATACGAATAAGAAATAAACGTAACAAGTAATTAAAGAGCAGCAGTAAAATAACAATAGACAGGGGTGCACCGGTACAGAGTCAATGTGCGGGGGCACGGTTAGTTGAGGTAATATGTACATGTAGGTAGAGTTATTAAAGTGACTATGCATAGATGATAACGACAGAGAGTAGCAACGGTGTAAATAGGGGTGGCAATGCAAATAGTCTGGGTAGTCATTTGATTAGGTGTTCAGGAGTCTTATGGCTTGGGGGTAGAAGCTGTTTAAAAGCCTCTTGGACCTCTTAATGGCACACATACACAATCCATGTCTCAATTGTCTCAAGGATTAAAAATCCCCTTCATCTACACTGATTGAAGTGGATTTAAGTGACGTCAATAAGGGATCATAGCTTTCACCTGGATTCACCTGGTCAGTCTATGTCATGGAAAGAACATTTTGTACAGTCAGTGTATTTCTCAAGTTTATGTTGTATCCAGACAGCCAGACACTAGCAACGCTAGACCAGACAGAATCAATACAGTTACACCCTGGTGTGTAGGTTCCAGAGCTACAGAGCCAGCAACGATAATGATATCTCTGTCCACAAAAAGAGTACACTTGTTATTGAACTTCAAGCGTAGGAGTTTTAGGTGTGGTAAAAAGTATGTTTGATATTTTGGCTCACCCTTGCACATCCCTTGCAGCCTTTTGATGCAATGTATACATTTTTATGGCTATTGTTTCTTTTCAGTTTATGGTCTTGTTTGGTTGGTTCTGGTTTCATTGAATTTGCACTGGTATAGTATTTTCTGTTCTTTATTATTTTTCTTTAATGTTGATATGATTTCCTTTTGATTGTTTTTTGTTGAGCTTTGCTTTTTATGTTTGATGTAATTACTTTCCGGTGTTTGATTGATTAGCTATTGTCTGCATTCAGAACGTCTTGCATGTCCTCTAACGTGTCTCTTTTCTGTTTCTGTTTGCAGGAGGGGAGTTAGTCATCCCCGTACTTGTAGAGGATCCCATAGACATCCCTCCTGTCTCCACCCATTCTCCTTTCATCCCCCTCCCCCCAACCCTCCGCCCCGTCCTCACCATTATCGAGACCACAAAAGAGTCCCTGCCCATGGCCACTGAGGCGGGGGTACCTTGCTTGTCGGACCGAGGCAGCGATGATTGTGATGATGGTCTTGATGGTGGTGGTGGTGATGATGATGATGATGATGATGATGGAATGGTGATATCGGGGTTTGGCTCTGGCGAAGCTTTCGACTCTAGCCTGCCCCCCACTGACGATGAAGATTTTTACACCACCTTCTCCCTGGTAACAGATAAGATCTTGACCACGTCGGCCTACGAAGGTGGCTACAAAGCTCTCGCGCCCAAGTGGGAGGCCAAGGACTTGAGGCCTAGTAAAGCCTCAGAGGCGGGTAGGACTACACCCACCCCGCCTCTACCCAACCTCGGGGGCACTGTAGCAGAGGCGTCCCTCCCATCAGACGGCACGCTAGCCAAACTGCCTGCCGGGAAAATGGACAACCGCGAAGTGATCAAAGCCCTGCAGCCGGACATAGTCCTGCTGCCTCTGCCCACTGTGTCCTTCGACCTGGATGGCACCAAGCCTCGTGGGCCCCTCATCACTTCACCCATGCTGCGTACGGTGCCTGCCGTGTTACCCACCGCACCAGTCGTGAGGCGGGTGCCCCCGGGGGCGTCTGAGGTGATACGAGAATCCAGCAGCACAACGGGCATGGTGGTTGGCATCGTCTCGGCCGCGGCACTTTGCATCCTCATCCTCCTCTACGCCATGTACAAGTACAGGAACAGGGACGAAGGCTCCTACCAGGTAGACGAGACACGGAATTACATCAGCAACTCAGCGCAGACCAACGGCACCGTGGTGAAAGACAAAGCACCCAGCGGGGGCAGTGGCGCCAAGGGATCCAGCGGCAAGAGACCGAAAGACAAGGACAAAGAATACTATGTATAAGGACAAAGAATATGCATAAGGAATACTATAAATCAACCATTCCCAACAACAACAAAAAATAACTGTTTGGAGAAAATCTGAATAAACACTTGACAGTACCATATTGGGAGCTGCAATTTAAAACGGAAAACAAATCCTCTCATAAGAACTCTAAGTGAATGAGTCCAAGTTGAACATTTTTCCAATGTACTGTGACCTAAAAGCACACTTACTATGGTAAGCATACAGAGAAACAGGCTGATAGGCACCCTACTATAAGATACCTTGTGACGAGATGACTGAGCTCTGCCTGGAGACGTTGCCAGAGGTTTGGCAGTGTAAGATATTTCGGTGTTACATCGCTCCCAAGTGACTGTGAGAGATTTGTGATCCTTGGCGTAAACAACCTTGTCCATTGTAACCCTGTAAAATGACAAAACAAACAAGCATCATTCCGGCCATTCTGAGCATGTGAGATGGATGTGACGTGGTGCTGGCATCTGTATAAGTGAGGGACCTGAAGATGAGTCGTTGAAGTTTGAAAGACAAAACATAATTAACATACAAATGGTACATTTCCCTACCTAGTGTTGGATGAGGTATGTGTGTGGTGGCTAAGGTGTCTTATTTTAAACCCACCTATGTGTTCTGAGGGATGAAACATTGTCAGGGCTGACCAGGCTATGCTCAACGAATAGTAGTACAGCAATGCATTTCAATTTATTATTTCGCTTTTTTCCCCCCTCTCTCAAAAAGGGATTTGACTGCTATGCATGACGTCCTCGATCTAGATCATGGGTGTCAAACTCTGGCCCGCGGGCCAGATTTGGCCCGCGGGGTAATTATATTTGGCCCGCGAGACAATACCAAATTACTACTAGAGCTGGCCCGCCGGTATTATACAGCGCATTCACCGCTAATACTACGAATCCCATAATGCTCTGCTGTTGTTTTCGCGCGCCAATCAGGACTGGACCCAGAAACGCCCTCTCCTCTGTGACAGTAGTCATAGCAACATAGACGCTACAACTGTCAGCGCGCTATCCCTTCCCAAAAATGGCGAAAAGAAAGGCAGAAAACAGGAGCTTTCTGGACAAGTGGGAGGCAGAATATCTTTCTCTGTGACATCTCGAGCCATCTCGATGCGCTGAACCTGCAGCTTCAGGGGCGGGGGCGCATCATCACAGACATGTACGCTGCAGTGAGGGCCTTTAAAACTAAACTGTGCCTGTGGGAGAATCAGATGCTGCAAGGAAACCATTGCCATTTTCCCTGCTGCCAAACCATAAAAGCGCAGACGTCTACCGCGTGTTCCCATGCGCACAGTTTGCTGAAAAACTCAGTGTCTCGCCGCTGAGTTTAGCCGCTGCGATTTGCCGACTTCGATGTTCCAGGAATATGTAGGTTTGTGAACTGCCTTAGTAATCCCTTCGCAGTTGATTGTGAAAATGCACCAACCAACATCCAAATGGAGCTGATTGAACTCCAGTGCAACGACACGCTGAAGTTCAAAGTATGGATGCTTGATGAGGCGCCGCACAGTTCACGGTTCTTCCCTGACACAATGCCCTCAGCTCCGCACCCAAGCTTGCCAGTGCTCTCCATGTTCGGCTAGCACTTATCTATGCGAGCAACTTTTTTTCCATCGATGGAAGATGACCAAAAACAACTCACAGGAGACGTCTGACTGATGAACACCTTCGCTCGATACTGAGGTTTCTTCAGCTCAGAGCCTGAGCCAGACATTGATGAACTAGCATCCACTAAGAAAGATGCCAGGTATCTGGTTGGGCACATCAGATTAGATCAGCGTGTGAAACAATAATTAATGTTTTCTTTGTGCACCTTTTTCTTGCTACAAGGCATGGGCTGAATGGGTTGATTGATTATTATCATTTTATTTTGCTTAAAATTATTAGCCAGTGGAAAAAGTTTATTTTGGTATTTAAATCAGAAGGCTGCAAATAGAAAAGAGGCATACAATTTTTATTTAAATTTTATTTATTTAATAAATGAATGCCATTGATGTGTTTTTTCATTTGAAATTCGATTTTGCATGTCTCCACTATTAAATTATATATTGTATGGTAATAAGCGATGCTTGTTCCATATTCAATGTTAAAGCAAAACTTGTTTGGGTCCATATTAAAAGGTTCATTTGTTCAATGTTGGCCCGCGACTTTGTTCAGGTTTTACATTTTGGCCCACTGGGTATTTGAGTTTGACACCCCTGATCTAGATGGTATTCGACCATGTTGGAGAGGATGCACAAGTAAAAATGCAATGTTTTTTTAATTAGATATTTTACAGAACACTACATCCCTGATAGCACTTTTATGTCAGTTTATTGAGTTTTCCATAGACCACTGGTTCAGTTATTTGTTACATTCTGTTTGTGGAAGTAAAGTCATTATGTCTGTGGGGTTTTTGGTCAAATATTGAAAACAATGTGACTAAAAAAGAGTTATCCAATGTGAAAAGTTTTGAATTTGTATCTGTTGTCACAGTCAACTGTGTCAAAACAAATATGTTTACATATTTTATTACATCATAGCCGTCGTATTTTGCAGGTCAATATTGTACATAACATTTTAGTTTCCATTTGAGTTTTTTTTATAGCATTGTACAGACATAATTTGAACTGATTTCCTTTCTCGGTGTACTAAATGACAAAGATCTAACGTTTTTGTTCCTGATGTTTGGTAAGACTGAAGATAGCGTACTTGTATTTTTTTTTGTAATCGAAAGAAGTAAAATATTATTAGGTTAGAAAATCTAGTCGTTCTGGATGGTGTTTCTAAACCGCATGAATATTTTACAGCTGGAAGACATTAGATATCAGTCAAATAGAAGAATGACCACCCAGATAATCTACTAGGGCCTCCTGATTCTGGATTACTTTCATTGTTTATTTTTTATTTTTAGATCAAACAGAGATTTTTGAGACCCAGTGCTGGCACCATACTAAGAATAAGATAAAGGATGATGATTTTTTTTACTGTGATGTCTATGTTCCTTACTTTCAGTTTTATTCTTTTACATGTATGTTCCTCCCCTTATTGTGCAGGTTTCAGTTGAAGTCTTAACATATTTATGACAATTTGTGCTGGCGGGACATTTGTTTTTATTACTTAATTTATTTAGTTGTTTCTTGTTCATTTTGTATTCTAAGCAAATCTCAAGTACATTCAGTTTGATTTTGTGTTGTTATTACTGCTTTTCAACCCATTACTTAACTGTGTTTTGCTCCTTTGACTCCAGGCAAATCCCAGCAATAAAATGTTCTTCTCAAAGTTTTCAATGGTAGAGTACGTTTGGCTGTTTGTCATGTGGTGTGGATGTATGAACGAGTATAGAAATGAATGGAAGTGGAACATAGGGTAGATGAGCTTTTAGGAGTACATTAATATGTAACAGAGTTAGGATTCAGGTCCTTAACCTCTGTCCAAAAGCTGCCTTCTATCAGAAGACCATTACCATTAACCATAGACTCTTCTTATTTGAGTCTAAGGCGGAGATTCATACATGGAAAAACACAACAAATACATAAAAAGGAAGGTTGTTTTAAAGTGACCTATATCTGAAAGATATAAGAAAGATCAGGAAATGATTTAAAACAATTGTTACTCATATTTTACCCCTTGTTTTTGGCATTAAACTACTTCCATATATACTTCCATGAATTTTTTTAACTGGCAACGGGCTACCTTCAGACAAGTCTTGTGAGGCCTGTGGGTGTCCTAGAGCAAAACAACCAATTTACAGTATGTGTTTGAGAAAGTCTCACCTTTCCATATAGGTGTGTAGCCAAACTTTTTGGACGCTACAGACAGAAGTTAGCAGATCGGCGGTACCGACTTCAGACGAGTCCCGTGATACTCGTAAGAGCACAACGGAGAACAGCATCATGTTCGTGAGTTTTAGTTTTTAGGCCAAACCGTTCAGAAGCTACAGACGTTTTTGAGGGAAGACCGATTTTCGGGATGTCTCATGTTCGGCCGCCTTCCATTGCAGATACAGAAGGCCGGCATTGGGGAATGCAGTAGATTGAGACACAGCCCATGCAAAACAACTGATATCTCTAGCTTAAATAGGCAGATTTAGCTGGGGATTTTTGTATTATGCTAATCAGATTTCCACGGCGGCACGGACATCAACTCTAGGGGTTTAAGTATTTTTTGCCAATTACATTACAATAACTTCCCATTAAAACGTCCAAAGAAAGTATCATTAAAAGTCCAAAACATAATAGTTCATCTTTAGATTGATCTTCAGGTAATCTTTTTAACATGTCATGTATACACATTCATCGCTAATTCCTATTCCTATTCATAGACAGAGTGTTAAACTCTCCTATACTCTCCACGCACAGCAGGTTCTGAGAAGAGACCAGAATACGAGGAATGCTGTTAGGCCCCTCCATCGCCAGGTCTCGGTGGTAACAAATGCATGGAAGGAATGAGATTGATAGATTCTCGGCACCATATGAACACGTTATGTCTCAGTGAATGGCTGGCTGCTGCGCCTGCTTCCCAGACCTGTTGTTACACCATCCAATAGTTGGTGCAAATGGGCCACACAGTCCTGGTCATTACCTTGGAATTTCCCATTGATGGAATGTATCAGAGGGCTGTAAGGAGTATATTCAGCTGGCACAACGACTACATCCTTAACTCATCCTGGTCTAGACAAGTTTTCTTCTTCATTACGACCTAAAAGTTATTTTAAATTCTCAATGAGTGAGCTCCTAACGTGGTCTTTTTCCTCTCTAAGGGAACTTTTTAATAGGCCTATACTACTTCAGGTTGGTTGGGCTTAGTGAGGTAGCTAGTATTGACTCTGTGAGAATCTACCTATGATGTATAGAAATCCATGAATAGCATATCAAATCAAACTTTATTTGCCACATGCGCCGAATACAACATGTGTAGACTTTACCGTGAAATGCTTACTTACAAGCCCTTAACCAATATTGCAGTTCAAGTAGAAGAAAATATGTACCAAGTAGGCTAAAATAAAAAGTAATAATAAAAAGTAACAATAAGAATAACAATAACGAGGCTATATACAGGGGGCACCAGTACCGAGTCAGTGTGCTGGGGTACAGGCTAGTTGAGGTAATCTGTACATGTAGGTGGGGGCGAAGTGACTATGCATAGGTAACAAACAGCGAGTAGCAGCAGTGTATAAGGGGGGGAGGGTGTCAAGGTAAATTGTCCGGTGGCGATATGTATAAATTGTTCAGCAGTCTAATGGCTTGGGGGTAGAAGCTGTTGAGGAGCCTTTTGGTCCTAGACTTGGCGCTCCGGTACCGCTTGCTGTGCAGTAGCAGAGAAAACAGTCTATAAATTGGGTGACTGGAGTCTCTGACAATTTTATGGGCTTTCCTCTGAAACCGTCTGGTCCTGGATGCCACGACGCTTGGCCCCAGTGATGTACTGGGCCGTTCGCACTACCCTCTGCCGAGCAGTTGCCATACCAGGCGGTGATGCAACCGGTCAGGATGCTCTTGATGGTGCAGCTGTAGAATCTTTTGAGGATCTGGGGACCCATGACAAATCTTTTCAGTCTCCTGAGGGGGAAAAGTTTTTGTTGTGCCCTCTTCACGACTGTCTTGCTATGTTTGGACCATGATAGTTCGTTGGTAGTGTGGACACCAAGGAACTTGAAACTCTCAACCCGCTCCACTACAGCCCCGTCGATGTTTGGCCTGCCTTTTCCTGTAGTCCACGATTAGCTCCATTGTCTTGCTCACATTGATGGAGAGGTTGTTGTCCTGGCACCACACTGCCAGGTCTCTGACCTCCTCCCTATAGGCCTATGAATGGGTTTGACAGAGGACACCTGACTGCACCCCTCAGTAGTCTTGTCTTTAACTGTCAGGCTGGATCATATTGTTGAAAAGGAAGAAGGCATCTCAGCCCCTCAGTTAAGTCAAGCCAGCCATTTTGTGGATTTTTGGTGGCTCAGTTGGTAAAAGTGTTGTGCTAGCAACTCCAAGGATGTGGGTTCAATATTCCACATTGATCACATACCCATACTAATAATGAATACACCCACTGTACTTTAAGTTCCTTTGGATAAAACGGTCTGTTAACTTGTCTGGCAGGCATACGCAGTGCTGTGCCCTTCAAATGTGAGCTCAGGGCCATGTAATCCAACCCAGCGGGTGGTTAACTGTTGTGATTGACAGACTGTTTCCTCTTTTAGTCAAATATGCAGAAATAGATTACATAAATTTGTCCAAACAGATTGGATAACTAATATCTTAATTGACAGAAAATAACTATTTACATTCGCTAATGGGTTTAAAAAATATATTATAATAATAATTTACGACTGTGTAAACTCACTTAGCTCCCTGAATATGGAGGGATCTCTCCACACACCCTAAACTTTATTCTACTTTAAGATGTATCCTCTCTTCTTCTCTCCTCTCCTCTTCTCTCCTCTCTTCTTCTCTCCTTCTCTCCTCTTTTCTTCTTCTCTCCTCTCCTCTCTTCTTCTCTCCTCTTCTCTTCTTCTCTCCTCTCTTCTCTCTTCTCTTCTTCTCTCCATTCTTCTTCTATCCTCTTTTCTTCTCTCCTCTCCTCTCTTCTTTCCTCTCTTCTTCTTATCTTCTCTCCTCTCTCTACTTCTCTCCTCTCCTCTCTCTTCTTCTCTTCTCTCCTCTCTTCTTCTCTTCTCGCCTCTCTCTTCTCTCCTCTTTTTTTTCTCCTCTTCTTCGCTCCTCTTTTCTTTTCATCTCTCCTCCCCTCTCTTCTTCTCCTCTTCTCCTATTTTCTTCTCTCCTCTCCTCTTCATCTCTCCTCTCCTCTCTTCTTCTCCTCTTCTCCTCTTTACTTCTCTTCTTCTCTCCTCTTTTCTTCTCTTCTCCTCTCTTTTCTTCTCTTCTTCTCTCCTCTTTTCTTCTCTTCCTCTCTCCTCTTTTCTCTTCTCTTCTTCTCTCCTCTTTTCTCTTCTTCTCTCCTCTCCTCTTCTTCTCTCCTCTCTCCTCTCTTAGTCTCTCCTCTCTTCTTCTCTTCTCTCCACTCTTTTCTTCTCTTCTTCTCTCCTCTTTTCTTCTCTTCTTCTCTCCTCTCTTTTCTTCTCTCCTCTCCTCTCTTCTCTCCTCTCTTTTCCAAATGTCAAATGAAACACCAAATGAAACAAAGTAGTATGACAGCTTCACAGATTAATAAAAGTATTACAGGTGATCATTGTGAATCTACAATAGAGTCTGTTCAATGTCTTACCACTACAGTCATACAGTAAAGGCAATCGTTCAACTCATTTTGTGTTTTTATATATCCAAGAAGAACGTTTTTTTCCCAGAAGTGATACCTTGAATAAGGTTTTTTTCACCCCCCTGTATAGCAGTGTCCTGCGCCATTCCATCATAATCACCCAATAACACCCAAAAAGCTGCTCTGTGGAAGATGATGATTAAACCTGACAAGTAGAATGAGTCGATAGGACCTCAACACCTGGTTTAGAAAGGACAAGAGCACGCAATGTTCTGCAGCCAAACTACTGTACGGTACGGTACACTGCCAGGTAGGGTACAGTGTGTGTGTGTGTGTGTGTGTGTGTGTGTGTGTGTGTGTGTGTGTGTGTGTGTGTGTGTGTGTGTGTGTGTGTGTGTGTGGTGGTGGTTTGGGTGCATGTGTGTGTGTGTGTGTGTGTGTGTGCTGTTGTGTGTGTGTGTGTGTGTGTGCATGCGTGCGCGTTTGTTCACAAAAAGGAGATACCCCTCCATGAATCTATTTCCCTCCCTGTCCCACTAAAGCCGTATGGGCTGTAACCACAGCTACTACAGGTCTCTCACAGCAGGAAAATTATCCTGCAGCAACAGGAAATGTGATTACTATGTGGATAATAATTAATGGACTTGAGAGTGGTTGATGCATTTTTTGTTAGTAAAAAATCAATGCCTAGATTAAACCAGATTCAAGCAAACATCCACATGGCTGATGTTTTTTGACAGTGTAACAGCTTTGAGACGGTCAAATCTGTGTGCAGCTGCTCTTGTGATCACGTGACAACCGCCACATCCCTCGTCAGTCACGTTAGAAGTTCAGAACAGAGAAACTGTAGGCTATATGGAAATAATGACACTCAAATTGAAAAATCATTCAATAAAATAATGAGGATTTCTATCAGCCAAGTCAGGGTGTAGATTACATATCAAATTTCCAGTGTTCCAAATTGTAAACAAGGCTGCATGGGATTCTCTTAATGCGACTCCATGCAGCCAATGGCAATGTCCGCTTTAGGTATAATGTCAGGAGCCGCTTGTAGATTTGACAGTTGTAAAACAGTTCCAGTTCCGACCCGGCAAAACATCCGGTACGCAGATGGTGAGCTTAAGCAGATCTGATTGAATAGAGCCCCCAAGTCTACATTTTAAAGTGGAAAAAAAATTTAGAAGCCCTTTCAAACCTCAAATACACTTAACAAGCTTGAAAGTTTCCTGCATATGTTGGTGTACAGTGTACTGTGGCTAGCTGGTGGTATAATGTGTAGCTGGCTTCGGTGGTACTGTGTACTGTGTACTGGCTAGCTGGTGGTGTTACTTGTTGTACGGCTAGCTGGTGGTGTACTGTGGTACTGGCTGGGCTGGTGGTGTAACTGTGTAGTGGCTGGTCGATGTACTGCTGTGTTACTTGTGTATTAGTACTGGCTGGCTGGTGGTGTATGTGTACTGGGCTGGCTGGTGGTGTAACTGTGTACTGGCTGGCTGTGGTTGTACAGACAAGTGGTATCTGGCTGGTGGTGTACTGTGTACCTGGCTGCTGGTTGGTGTAACAAAACTTTGTGTACTGGCTGGCTGGCTGGTAGTGTACAACTGTGGTAAGACTGGTGGCTGGTTTGGTGTACTTAATGTAACGTGGCTGCTAGGGACTGTGTTGGTACTGGCTGGTGGATGTACTGGACTGGGTGTGTCATGCGCTGGTGACTGTGTGGTGCATGATGTGTACTAGTGTACTTGGCTGGTGGTGGCTATAGAACTGTGTAGTGGCTGGCTGACTGTGTACTGGCTGGTGCGTGTAGGCGTGTACTGGCTGGCTGGTGGTGTACTGCTGTAGTGGCACTGGTCGTGCTACTGTGTTACGGCTGGTGGTGTACTGTGTACTGGCTGCTGGCGTTGTACTGGCTGGCTGATGGTGTTAGTGTACTGGCTGGCTGAGCTGTCGTTAACTGGCTGGCTGGGACTGTGTACTGGCTGGGTTGGTTGTACTGTGTACTGGCTGGCTGGTGGTGTACTATGTAGTGGCTGGCTGGTGGTGTACTGGCTGGTGGTGTACTGGCTGGTGGTGTACTGGCTGGCTGGTGGTGCACTGTGTACTGGCTGGTGGTATACTGTGTAGTGGCTGGCTGGTGGTGTACTGGCTGGTGGTGTACTGTGTAGTAAGTAGTGGACACAGTGCCATCTAGGTATGGAGTAGGGAATGACGTGCAGGTTTTGGAGCCTCGTTCTCCTGCTCTGCAGAATTGATGCAGACTTCTTCGGGGCATCTATTTTTTTTTGTAAGAGAATTCTAGTCAAACATCTGCACTAGTCTGAATAATGGCAAAAGTCGTCTGTATTAATATATAAAGCAGGAGGACTAAGTGAATGGTAAGTAGAATATTTACAAAACTTCCCAAGCGTATACAACACACAACTTTAGCTGCGGCTATATAACATTAACAGACCTGCAATAACACACAAACAATCTGACTTCAGATTTCTGACGAACAGCGTTTGAGTGAAGGTGAGACCTAGAGTGAGTTTAAACGACCATGTCAGCCAGAATGACATTGGTATTGCTGCTCCACTGTGCAGAGAGAGAGAAAGAGAGAGAGACGGGTAAAGAATGTGAAGCCCAGGGATTGACATGGGTATGTTCTCACTTGTGTGTATGTATGTGTGTGTGTGTGTGTGTGTGTATGCGTGTGTGTGTATGTGATCTGCAGCCAAACTACTGTGCTGTGTTCATGTGTGGCTGACAGGCTGAGTTCTACCAAATGAAGCAATAAGCATTCCAGACCCAGCTTCAGTCTCCCAAGGCCCAACCCGGCCCACAGGCAGCCTCTGCTCAGACAGACAGACAGACAGACAGGCAGACTGATGGCATGGGGAAAGCAGGGCCCACGTACATACTGTAGCAGTGAGCTGCAGCCGACATTAACTAGTCTCCTTAGGCAGGCGTTTGCCTTGCACAATGTATCCAACGCTAAGGCATACACTGCTGTTGCCTAGAGTCGGGCATACGAGACGATACAGTATCCCACTCACTCACATGCGTCAGCATTGAATACAATACACTCCCAGCTCAGCGCTGCAGCCAGGGGGGCTTAAGGTAATGCAGCACAACAAGCCTGTCTGATTTAGTGGGTTTGTAACGTAAGCCAAATAGGTCTGTTCTGATGGGAGCACTCCGGGCTGTACTATGATGCAAAGGCTTACGCCAGCAGCACCATGACAGTATAACAGCCCGGGCTGTAATTCAGTACTATACGCCCTTTCAATATGTGATTCCAATGAGAGCTAGCAAGTAACAACAACAGAGGGCTGGTGTATTTACAATTATATACTGGGTGGGTCGAGCCCTGAATGCTGATTGGCTGACAGCCGTGGTATATTTTTACATTTTTACATTTAACCTTTATTTAACTAGGCAAGTCAGTTAAGAACGAATTCTTATTTACAATGACGGCCTACCCCGATCAAACCCGGACGACGCTGGGCCAATTGTGCGCCGCCCTATGGGACTCCCAATCACGGCCGAATGTGATACAGCCTTGATATATCAGGCTGTATATCAGACCGTATACCACAGGTATGACAATTGGTAAACAAATCTGTAATCAATTTATGATAGCAGTAAGTGATATATGGCCATAACACGGCTAAGGGCTGTGTCCAGGCACTTAAGAACAGCCCTTAGCTGTGGTATATTGGCCATATACCACACCTCCTCGGGCCTTATTGCTTAAATGACCCGTTTGGCGCTGCAGTATGCTATGGAGCTTGGCTTAGTGGAGTCCTGCAATGGTATGGCCCAATTTTGTGTATATGTGGGTATGCATTACTGTGTGTGTGTGTGTGTGTGTGTGTGTGTGTGTGTGGTGTGTGTGTGTGTGTGTGTGTGTGTGTTGTGGTGTGTGGTGTGTGTGTTGTGTGTGTGTGTTGATGTGGTGTGTGTGTGTGTGTGTGTGTGTGTGTGGTGTTGTGTTCTCAGTGTGTGTGGATGTGATGTGTGCACACTACAGTGTGTGTGGTGTCGGCTTTCAGTGTTGGTCTGTGTTCACACGGGTGCGTGTTTTTGTGTGTGCATCCATTACAGTGTGTGTGCATTTCAGTGTGTGTCTGTGTGTGTGTTCACTATCAGTCACTAGCTGGCAGTGTTAAAGACTCTGCTGTATAATCATTCAGGACGACACAGCTGTAATGACCTCATCGTTCAGGACGACACAGCTGTAATGACCTCATCATTCAGGACGACACAGCTGGAATGACCTCACCATTCAGGACGACACAGCTGTAATGAGCTCGTCATTCAGGACGACAGAGCTGTAATGACCTCATCATTCAGGACAACACAGCTGTAATGACCTCACCATTCAGGACAACAGAGCTGTAATTACCTCATCATTCAGGACGACACAGCTGGAATGACCTCACCATTCAGGACAACAGAGCTGTAATGACCTCAACATTCAGGACAACACAGCTGTAATGACCTCACCATTCAGGACAACACAGCTGTAATGACCTCATTATTAAGGACGACACAGCTGTAATGACCTCATTATTCAGGACAACACAGCTGTAATGACCTCATCATTCAGGACAACAGAGCTGTAATGACCTCATCATTCAGGACGACACAGCTGTAATGACCTCACCATTCAGGACAACAGAGCTGTAATGACCTCATCATTCAGGACAACACAGCTGTAATGACCTCACCATTCAGGACAACACAGCTGTAATGACCTCATCATTAAGGACGACACAGCTGTAATGACCTCATCATTAAGGACAACACAGCTGTAATAACCTCACCGTTCAGGACAACACAGCTGTAATGATCTCATCGTTCAGGACAACACAGCTGTAATGACCTCATCATTCAGTGTCCTGAATGATGAGTCATTACACTGTTGTTATTTGTCCTGACTGATCGAGGCATTACAAAACTGGTTTTTGTACGAATGATGAGTCATACAAGCTTGTGTTGTCCTGAACGAATGAGATCGATACAGCTGTGTTTCCTGAACGGTTGAGTTATTACGCTCGTGTTGTCCTTAATGCATGGGTCATTACACTGTTCCGTCCAGATGGTATACAGTTGCCTGAATTGAGGTCATTAACAGCTGTGTGTCCAAATGATGAGCGTCATTCATTTCGATATGGCGCATTAATCTGTTGTCCTATGATTGAGGTCATTACAGCTGTGTTCTGCCTGAATATAGAGGTCATTACAGCTGTGTTCGTCCCTAATAATGAGGTCATTACAGCTGTGTTGTCCTGAATGGTGAGGTCATTACAGTGGCCTGATGTTAGAACAAACTCGTTGGTCCCGGGTGAGCATGTTGGCGTCGAAATGATAATTACAGCTCTGTTGTCCTGAATGGTGAGGTCATTTCACAGCTGTTGTGTCCTGAAATGAGGCCACACGCGTCTAATGACAGCTACGTTGTTCGTCCTGAATGGTTGGGGTCCAGCGTTTCTAAGGTCATTTACTTGTCTCTCTGCGAGTCTAGTGTCCGTCTCTAAGTGAGTTTCCAGCTGTCGTCTGAATGAAGTCATTACAGCTGTGTCGCTCCTGAACATGTAAGGTCATTACAGTGGTGTCGTCCTGAATGATAACAGCAGAGAGTCCTTTAACTACTGCCAGCTAGGTGAACTGATAGTGAACACACACACAGACCCACACACGAAATGCACACACTACTGTAATGGATGGCACACACAAAAACCACCACCCGTGTGAACACAGACAACACTGAATGCCACACCAACACACACTGTAGTGTCACACATCACATCCCACACACACGAAGACCAACACAACACCACACACGACACACACACACACAACACACACACACACACACAACACACACCACACACATTACAACACCACACACACACACACACACACACCACACACACACAACACCACACCACACACACACACACACACACACACCACACACCATCAGTAATGCATACCACGATATACAACAATTGGCCATACCATGCAGGACTCCACTAAGCCAAGATTCCATAGCATACTTGACGCCCAAACGGGTCTTAAGCAAAAGCCCGAAGGAGGTGTCGTAAATGCATATACCACAGCTAAGGGCTGTCTAATGCTGCTGAAGACACAGCCCTTACGCCTTGTTATGGCCTATACTACTGCTCATAATTTGATTACGTTTTGTACCATTGTCACTGTGGTAATATACGGTCTTGATTAACAGCCCTGTATATATTCAAGGCTGTATCAACATTCGCCGTGAATTGGGATCCCCATAGGGCGGCGCATCAATTGGCCCAGCGCGTCCGGGTTTGGATCGGGGTAGGCCGTCATTTGTAAATAAGAATTCGTCTTAAACTGACTGGCTGTTAATGAAAAGGTAAATGTTAAAAAATGTTAAAATATACCACGGCTGTCGCACAATCACACTTCAGGGCTCGATCCCACCCATATATAATTGTAAATTACACCAAGCCCTCTGTTGTTTTTACTTGCTAGCTCTCACGTTGAATTCAACATATTGAAAGGGCGTTATAATAATGGTACTGAATTACCAGCCCGGGGCTGTTTATTACTGTCATGGTGCTCTGGCGTAAGCCTGCATCATTAGTTACATGCCCGGAGTATTGCTCTCCCATCCAGAACAGAACCCTAATTGGGCTTTACGTTACAAACCCACTAATCAGACAGGCTTGTTGTGCTGCATTTTTCACCCTAAGCCCCCCTGCTTGCAAGCGCGCTAGCTGGGAGTTTGTATTATTTCAATTGCTTAGACGGCATACTTAATGTGATGTGAGTGGCGATACCTTATGTATCGTCTCGTTATGCCGACTCTAGGGCAACAGCAGGTATTGCCTTCGTTGGATACATTGCAAGGCAACGGCTGCCTAAGGGAGGAGGACAGTTAAGTCGGACTGCAGCTCACTGCTTACAGTATGTACGTGGGCCCCTGCTTTTCCCCCCATGCCATCAGCATGCCTGGTCTGTCTGTCTGTCTGTCTGCAGCAGAGGCTGCCTGTGGCCGGTATCTTGGCCTTTTGGGAGGACTGAAGCCGGGTCTGGAATCTTTATTTGGCTTCATTTCGGTAAACTCAGCCTGTCACCACCACTATTGAACACAGCACAGTAAGTTGGCTCGCAGATCACATACCACACACACGCATACAGCACACCACACACACAGCACATACAAATACACACAAGTGAGAACAATAACCCATCGTCAATTCCCTGGGGCTCACATTCTTTACCCGTCTTCTCTCTCTTTCTCTCTCTCTGCACAGCTGGAGCAGCAATACCAATGTTCATTCGGCTGACAATGTCGTGTTAAACCTTCACTCTAGGTTTTCTTCAACTTCACCCAAAAACGTCTGCGGTCAGAATCTGGGAAGTCAGATTGTTGTGTGTATTTGCAGGTGCTGGTTATGTATATATAGCCGCAGCTTAAAGTTGTATGTGTTGTATACGCTTGGGAAGTTTTTAAAATATTCTACTTACCCTTCATTATCCTGCGTCTGCTTTATATATAAATTAATACAGCTTCCATTTTCAGACTAGTGCAGTGGTGTTTGACTAGAAATTCTCTTACAAAAAAAAAATAGATGCCCCGAAGAATGTCGCATCATTTCTGCAGAGCAGCGTAACGGTTGGCCTCCACCAAAAACCTGCACGTCAGTCCCTACTCCATCCTAGATTGGCACGTGTGCCACTACTTATACTACCCAAGTACAACACAGCCCAGTACACCAACCAGCCAGCCACTACACTAGTTCTGTTATTTACCACCACAGCCAATACACCTGTACACATATTGCACCACCGACCAGCGGCCCATACACACCCAGCCAGATACGCACCACCAGCCAGTTACCACCACCCCAGCCAGTGGCCACTTACATTTTAGTACACCAAACCAGCCAGCCAGTACTTACCACAGTTTACACTCACCAGCCACGCCAGCTATGTACACAAAGTTTTTTGGTTACCACCACCAGCCCAGGGTACAAGTACACCCAACCAGCCAGTATTACCACCTGTTGTTCTTGTACACACCAGCCGCCAGTGTACACCAGTTTACACCACCAGGCCAGCCAGTACAACCACCAGCCAGCCAGACACAGTCATGAATAAAAGGGGTACACACCAGCAGTACACGTAACTGACCAGCCACCACACGTTACACTACCCACCAGCGCCAGCAGTTACCACAAGTACACCACCAGCCAGTTACACAGTCCGAAAGAACCAGCCCCACTTACTAACAACAGTACACCAACCACCAGCCAGCCAGTACACTACACACTACCCAGTTACACCAAACCCCACAGCCCCAGCACTACACAAGTACAAACCACTGATTCTGTTTGTAAGTACCTCGGCTTCGATTGACTGATAACCTGAACCAGGTTGCAGGCACTGGTTACAGTTTGAAGCTTTTTCTTGAGTGTGCAGCTTTGATGAAAGCCAGTCAATATTTAAATCAACCCAGAAAAATATACCTCTTCTTGTTAATCACACTACAAGCTATCACGCATTTCACACAGCATATCCCCAGAGCATCTGACTTTAGTGTTACGTGCCCACTGCAACAGGTGAGAAATAAATCACGGATAGTGATACGGTATTGTTTCCTCAATGAGAAACTTTTAGTGCAATCTACTTTTACAAAGTAACACATTTTACAGACAACACAGAATTACAGGAAATAGATAGTTGTTAGGGTACAAAGGACTTATCAAGTTCAACAACAGTTATTAACACTGTAATTCACTGAAACAGATACTAATTTCAAATCACATAACTGTCAAGCACAACTCTTCACTCAGGTACAACCCATAACTACAATTTATCAACAGGCAATAAAGTGCGTTGACAAACCATCAATTATACACAAACTCAAGCACCGCAAAAATTTACTCTTATTAACAACGACATGTTATTCACAACTCGACCAATACACAAATGGCAGGCTACTCTCAGTACGAAGCTGTTCATCGCTGCAACCGAGCAGAGCTCATCATTACTCTCTGCGAACTTAAACTAACTTCCTCAGATGTTACTAGGACACACCTTAAACACTCTTGAATGTTAGCAAGTTATTACATTTAAATTACTCTTTTTATCATCAATAACGACCTAAAAGGGAGAATAATCACAGAAGAGTGATACCGAGTGTGTATTGTTTTCAGCTTCAATAGCAGAATTTTAGTGAATTGAGGAAAGACCGCGCTTTCCCGGGAACTTGGGTGGAGACCCAGAGCAATCGATCTCAGGACCCCGTCATGATTTAGGCATTTATGTAAAGATCACAGAATTAAACAACTTTTACCAGCTTCCATTTAGGCACCACCAACATAAAGTTAATCAATAATAACGATTATACACATTCCTCTCACAACTTCGTACCCTTTGCTACGCTTACGCGTTTATAACTTTTAACACAATATATGAATTATCATCCATCACTACTTACTGAATGATAGCATGATCTTCTTAACCTTTGGATGTTTAAGATCCTCACTATACTTATGAACTTTACTAATACTTTTTAATGTTATTAACAGGCTGATGTATTTCCTTTAATCCTGTCACATTAGCACTTTGGTTTGGTCTATCGCAGCTTCCACGCAGAATATCGGGCTTTACGTGAGGCAGATAAAACCTGTAGCCATATTACTTCAACAGTATTTAACATTAGATCCCTCTAAATCTCTCTACAGGACTGTGGTTCTGAAACTACTAAGAACAGCAAACACCGTCCACCAGTGGCATTTCTATCTTTCTTAAATGTTATAACCTTGTATTGCCACCACTGATATCATCAAAATTTTATCTAATTGAGTTCAGAGATTGTCCAAAAAATATGAATGTCACTGTTACAAGCAAATTATTGATTTCCATGAACCTTGTTTCTTAAGCTACATATGTCTGATGTGGGCTATTTTGAAGCACTTTTCTGGGATGCTGCTTGGTTTTCATTTGCTTTACAGGGAAGCTCAGCAGAAGTAGGAATATTCTCATGTTATTTTATGTAGTGCAGGGTGAGCTGCACACAGTGGACTTCCTACTAGGCACACGCCTCAGTGCTAACAGCATTAAATATGGTTCATAGGCACATGATTTACTGCATACAAATAGCTGTAGGATCAACAGAGGCATTCAGGGTTAGTGTTGAGGGACAAATTAGGTTACTTACATTGTGTCTTACCAAACGCCCCTGGTGTAATGTACATTTGCATGAAGCGACACAATGGTAGGCATTAGCTGAGCTGGGCTTGGGTCATTGATAAGTCATGTCTCTATACAGCCTTATAATGCTGTGAAAGGATCCAGGAACACAAATGATTTGGGTAGATCCCATCCTCCTTATAAAAAACGTGTTTCTTTCCCCCAAAAGGGTATCGAAATCTCGTCAAACAAAAAGTTACAACCCATTTACGTGAATTAATCACATAGCCAGTGTGAGAGGATAAATCCTGCTAAAGGCTTTCCATGCCATGATTCTGTAGAGGGCCACAGGTTCCAGGATTTACATTCCGCAGAGAGTCCAAGCAGCTCTTCATAAGATCATTAACACCCCATTACCTACGATAGAATGATTTCCATGTCCTGACGTACCGTACATTCGGAGAAGCTTAGTAATGTAATTTTACTCGAACTCCGGGATAGGACAATGTTTTTTGCACAGAAACCCGGTCACATTTCTCTACCATGGAGCTGCCAAATCCACAGCTGCGAAAGGACGAGGGAAATCTGCCCAGTCCCACGCTTCACAGGATTTGGCAACCCTTTATGGACAGCGAGAGGCAGGATAACTTCAAGCCCGTTGCTCCCGCACCAGCTGCAGGCCTTCCGGACAGATGGAGAATCCCGCTCGATCCAGAGCAGGGGACGGAGGCTGCGATGTCAACTTCGAAAATTGTAGTAGTAGGCACTGCGGCCCAAACACAGGCACCCCAGCGACGAAGGTGCAGGAAGATCAGGCCTCCACGGACCGGCAAAACTATTAGTTTTTGTATCCGCTGCCGGGCCTCTCGTTGGGCTTCTACGGCTCATTGACATGCGCACCCATCATTTGATTGCGCTTGCCCTAATGCTGTGCTCCTCGACTCCGCTATCAGATGGGGAGCTCTGGGCAACACCGGCCAGTCTGTAACAACAAACGACAAGGCGGAGAAAAGCCGTCCAGCCATCGGCCGTAGAAAATTGAAACCATTTCCACTCTGCGTTATCCCCCAGTTTCTTTACGTAAGGCTAGCGCCTGCGTGATCAAGCGAAGCCACCCTCAGCCTATAATCCTCGCAAGCTAAACAATTGTCGCATTGGAACTCGAGTGATCAGTTTGTCCTGAAACAAAGGGTAGTAGATACAGCTCCTTACAGAGCTGGAAACCATTCATTCTTCTTCCATGGCAAAAGAGGGCTCCATTGACAAAAACTCATCTGTACCAAACTTGTTAGGCTTGCTGCTAGCAGTTTAGCGTCTCATCAAGCAGGCTTTCAACCTGTTCTGTAAGCAGGATTCCGAGGACAAGAATAGAGGCCTAGCTGATATAAAAGTTCGGTATTTGTAATTTAATTGAATAGCAGTTTTGTTTAATCCAAAAATAACAAACAAGTGTTTTCTAGATAAATGTTCAGCTGCTCACTCTGATCACGTATGAATGACTCTGTTCTGCTTGTTTGTCCCTCTCTGTTCCCTGTAGAATAACAGTTTTGGTGGTGGCCAGACTTTTGGGCTGGCTTCCAGGCTGATGGTGAGAAGTGACAAGACTCCAGGACAAGAGTCTCCTCAAAGAGTAAACCTGACCGCAGGAAGAGATTAACACTGCTAGTCGGGCAAACCCCCTACTGCGATGGCCCCGGAGATGATTCCACGGTATTGCTGGGTTTTAGGGTGGACCTGTTTATAACCATCATTGTTTTGAATTGCACCTTAAATTGAGATGACTCAACACCCAAATGGGTGTTAAACAAAGAAAAATTGAATTCTTCCAGTTGTTTCAACACCACATCACGACAAATTACATCTCATGTCAGTACTACTGAAACGAAGTCAACCCTCATGTATTTTACTTGGAATGTGCTTCTCTCCAGGGAAAAGCTATGATGAAAGGTGGGACATCTTTTCCTTCGGCGATCATCGCTTTATGTGACAAGCTCCGCGCGAGTGCCCATGACAGAGAGAATATCTGGAAACAATAGTCAACACCGTAATTGCTCGTTCCGTCATTTAAATCCTTTTTAGTTATTCTAAAGTAGATAGGGAGAGAGAGCAAGCGAGAGCAAGGCCGAGCGAAAAGACCACCAAGCAGCTGGCTTAACCGATTATGGAGTTGCGACGTCACAGCAGCAAAATGGGTTGGAGACTGCCTCTGTTTTTAACAAAACACTTAACAAATAACCCGCATGGCATTGTAGAGAGATGCAGTGGGTCTATCTTCCACGATGGACGCCATTCTAAGCCAGGCGCCTCTACCAGAGCAGGATTTACAGAGGGGAAGTTCTCTAGTGTGGTGGGTGACTGACAAGGGACAGAGGCTGCCTGTGGTCTAGCTAGCTTGATCTGGCTTCGTTTGGTGGTCCTTGGGTGCCATTGGGCACTACCCTCGTCCCTCTATGCTTGGTATTACCCTGTTATTGGGGACATGCCTTTTCCCCCTGGGCCTGGAAGTCATCAGAACAATAAGTAGCAGATGTACATATTGTAAGAAATCTTAACCTTTGACCTATATTGTCACAGAAAATTAATCCTGCAGCAACAGAGATGTTGAACGTTTAGTCCATAATGTCGGCTTGATTGTAAACCCTCGTTAAGGACTACTCCCTAGCTGCCAAAAACCCAGGCTCCCTAATGGAAAGGCAATTACTGTTTAAACCTAACCGTTCTGTTCTGTTAGGTTTTCAGTGAACTCTATGTTAAATCCACCAAAGCTCAATTGCATTTCCTACCGGTGCATGAAAGAAAAATAGTTGATCAAAATTAAGATCCTACATCTGTAGGTTTAAATAAGAATCTGGCAAGCAGTCGTGATATCTGATATCAGTTATGACTAATGATCCAGCTCATAACTGTGTTATAACTATAACTGGTGTTTATAACTATAAACAACAGCGCCTTTGCCCTTTCCCTACTGCTAAACCTCTCTTCTCTCCCCCTCCAGATTCATCGGTAGGGTGAATGCGACCCCAGACACTTGCCCAGGGCCATGACTTTTGGGCTGAATAGTGGATAGGCTTCTATAGAGCACTTCTGTCCTCCAGGACTGCCCCCCCCCTGCCTTCTTCCCTAGGCGTCTCTGCTGTGACCTGGGGATGCTGAGAAACGGTGAGTGTGTAGATGGCTGACACTGACCCTAAGTCATGTATCGCCATGCTGTGTGAGATTTTTGGGGTGTTAGATAAACTTGGACCTTCTGTACGACGGAGATTCATTACAGAACACTTTCCAGGATTTGTCTATGAGTGGAAAACGTATTGTTTGCATAATATATTTACTGTTGATGTTGGTATTATAAAGTCTCGTGTCCCAACTTTCCTATGTAACTGATTTTGATGGGCTCCCGAGTGCGCGCAGCCGGTCTAAGCATCACTACAGACCCCTCGTTCAACTCCAGGGCTGTATGCACAAAACGGCCGTTCTTGGTGTTCCCATAGGGCGGCGCACAATTGGCCCAGCGTCGTCCGGTTGGGGTTTGGCCCGGGCTAGGCCGTCAATTGTAAATAAGAATTTGTTCGTTAAACTGACTTGCCTAGTTTAAATAAGGTTAATAAATAAAAATAAAATGTGATCTAGGTTTACATCACTAGTCTAAGACTGATTGGCTCTTTGTCTGTAAGCCCCGCCTTCACCAAGCTGGAGGAAGTGGCTGAGAACCTGAAGATGCACCTGGAGATCCGCCTGCCGGTGGTGTGCCGAGCTCGACATGCCTACACAAAGCATTCTGGGGAAACCACACTGCCCCCACCATCGGCTTGCACAGCCCAGTGCGTCCGAAACGGCCTGCCCCGCACCCCGAGACTCCGGCAGTAGAAGGGATCCGAACAGACCCGGAATGCTGCTTGGTCTCAGCCCCATGAGAGTCGGGCAGACCCGGGGGGTTATGGTGGTCATTGAGGAGGGTAGTAGAGCTACGGTACCTCTGGCAATGGAGTCGTTTGCAATTGCACTGTCCAGCGGAGGGATTGGGGCAGGAAACTCTGTAGCCGTCCTTCCTCATTCCCACAGCAGTCACAGTGGTTCAATGAAGGCTGACCGTGGCTGTCGATTGGGCTGTATAGACCTCCCAGGGGGAAACGAGGAATGGAAAAGCCAGCCTTGTTCTAAAGGCCTCACTCATTCAACTCCACCAAGAGAGACTCACTCCAGACTAACATTACCACATCATTAAGCTTCCAGGTCTGATGATTGTGTACCTGTAGCTGAAATGTCGCTGGTTAACTCTAGCTAGTCAGTATCAGTCAAAATCCACCAGGACTGGTGAAATTCATCCACTTATACACTCATGATAATCTTTCCCAATCTCTTATGCGTGTTAAAAGGCATATTCAGACGTCTCCCAAAAACAGAAAGAAGAAAGGAATGGCCCTTCAGACCTCATTGGGGTCCGCGCTCCTCAGAAGATATTTGTGCCCAACAACGTGTTTTGGAAAAGTGTTCCCTCTGTGGATTTGGTGTTGATTTTATGATATCAAAACCGCTTTTTGAAGATGTGCTCAAACAGAAAGGAAGCCGATTATGTGGAAAAACAAAACACATAAGTTGAGGACGCACACCACACAGTCCGGAGTAGAATATAATCGAGCAAAGCTTTTGAGCATAAACCAAAAAGCTTATTAAACATTGCCATGACTGTAACTACCCAGTCTGTGTCCAGTAAGCCTTGTCTGTTGTGCTCCTCCTCTCCCCTCATTACTGATGACATGTGGTTCCAAATTTGCATCCTATTCCCTTTATAGTTGCCACTGCTTAAGACCAGGTCCCACCAAACGGTATTACCAAAGTAAGTGCATATGGGTGCCATTTTGTGATGCATTCTTACAGTGATGTCTCCTGGTAGTGTAGAATACATGGTCCATGAATGACTGTGTTTCCTTCCTCTGCACTGTGCCAGCACTAGACTTCACTTGAGGTAGACCCTTGCTTCTCCCATACCTTCTTGTACATTTTTCTATTTCATTTTGAAGTAATCATTACTCTCTTTCTCCTTAATTTCATGCACATCGAGGTGAAATCTTGGATTTCAACTCCAACCCACACCAATGTTAAACGAGTACAGTCAAAGATTTGGACACACCTACATCCATTCCGGGTTTTCCTTACTTTTTACTATTTTCAAATTGTAGAATACTAGTGAAGACATCAAAACTATTGAAATGACCACATATGGAATCATGTTTAGTTAACCAAAAAAGTGTGAAACAATCAAAAATATATTTTATATTTAAAGTTCTTCAAATAGCAACCCTTTGCCTTGATGACAGCTGTTGCACACATCTTGCATTCAATCAACCAAGCTTCATGAGGTTAGTCACCTGGAATGCATTTCAATTAACAGGTTGTGTCTTGTTAAAAGTTCATTTGTGGAATTCTTTCTTAATGCTTTGAGCCAATTCAGTTGTTGTGACACGGTAGGGTTAGTATACAGAAGATATCCCTATTTGGTAAAAAGGCCAAGTCCATCCATAGTATGCCAAGAACAGCTCAAATAAGCAAGAGAAAACAACATCCATTCATTAACTTTAAGCATGAAGGGCTCAGCTACATAATACGGAACATTTTAGAAGAGACTTGAATCAGGCCTTCATGGTCAATTTGCTGCACAGAAAAATCAAAGGACCACAATAAGAGAAGGACTTGCTTATGGGCCCAAGAAACCACGAGCAATTGGACATTAGAACGGGTGGAAAATCACTGTCCTCTTCGGTCTGAAGTTGAGTCCAAATTTGAGATGGTATCCCCAACCGCCGTGACCCTTTTGTAGAGACCGCAGAGTAGGTGAACGGATGATCTCCGCATGTGTGGTTCCACCGTGAAACATGGAGGAGGAGTTGATGGTTCGGTGGGTACTTTTGCTGCGCTGACACTCGTCAGTGATTTATTTCATTCAAGGCCCCACACTATAACCAGATGGGCTTATCCACAGCCCATTCTTGCCAGCGATCACCAAATCTGTGTTTGCGCTTAGTGGGACTACATTTGTTTTATTACTTGAACAATCGACCCAACACACCATCCAGGCTGCCCGTAAGAAAGGCCCTATTTTTGCACCAAGAAAGGCCAAGCTGATGGAGTGCGCCATCGAAAATGACCTGACTCGCACAATCACCGACCTCAACCCGAGTTGAGAGGGTTCCTGATGAGTTGGACTGCAGAGTGAAGGGAGAAGCAGCCAACAAAGTGCTCACATGTGGGAACTCCTTCTAGACTGTTGGAAAAGCATTCCAGGTGGAAGCTGCGTTTGAGAGAATACCCAAGAGTGTGCGAGAAGCTGTAATCAAGGCACCAAGGCTACTTTGAAGGAAATATACATATATTTTTTGATATTTTTTCTTAAACACTTTTTTGGTTACCCTTACTATGATTTCCATATGTGTTTATTTTCAATAGTTTTGATTCATCACTATTATTTTAGCCCTGTCGAAAATAGTAAAAACCAAAGAAAACCCAGTTGTAAACCTGAAGTCGCTCGATTC
>NW_019943654.1:102034-113444 GCF_002910315.2 Salvelinus sp. IW2-2015 | reverse complement strand
TTCAGGACAACACAGCTGTAATGACCTCATCGTTCAGGACAACACAGCTGTAATGACCTCATCATTCAGGACAACACAGCTGTAATGACCTCATCGTTCAGGACAACACAGCTGTAATGACCTCACCATTCAGGACAACACAGCTGTAATGACCTCATCATTCAGGACAACACAGCTGTAATAACCTCACCGTTCAGGACAACGCAGCTGTAATGACCTCATCATTCAGGACAACAGAGCTGTAATGACCTCACCATTCAGGACAACACAGCTGTAATGATCTGATCTCTGTTCACTCTGATTTAATGGAGAGAAAGAAGAACCTTCAATAATTAATTCGGGAATTGATTTGAATGCATCCCTGTTTTGAATAGCCTTTAATTTAATTAATATAATTTACTGTCAGTTAGCTTAGTTCTGACTGGTGTTTGGGAAACATATGCAAATGAAGACTACTTACTCTGCAGTAAACTATTTAACATAAGGTGTCTGGGAAAGACATATTACAGGAAAAGTCAGTCAGATTTTTTTCAGAACAAAACAAAATGACCTACCGAATTGCTTGAATTACCTTTACTGTAGCTGCTTAAAATAACAAAAATGAATTTACACTGAACAAAAATTTTAACGCAACATGCAACAATTTCTAAGATTTTACTTAGCTACAGTTCATATCAGGAAATCAGTCAACTGAAATAAATTAATTAGGCCCTAATCTATGGATTTCACATGACTGGGAATACAGATATGCTTCTGTTGGTCACCGATACCTGAAAAAGAAGGTAGGGGCATGGATCAGAAAACCAGTCAGTATCTGGTGTGACCATTTTCCTCATGCAGCGTGACACATCTCCTTCGCATAGAGTTGATCAGGCTGTTGATTGTGGCCTGTGGAATGTTGTCCCGCTCCTCTTCAATGGCTGTGCGAAGTTGGAAAACGCTGTCGTACATGTCGATCCAGAGCATCGCAAACGTGCTCAATGGGTGACATGTCTGGTGAGTATGCAAGCCATGGAAGAATTGCGACATTTTCAGCTTCCAGGAATTGTATAGATCCTTGCGACATGGGGCTGTGCATCAACATCATGCTGAAATATGAGGTGATGGCGGCGGATGAATGGCACGACAATGGGCCTCAGGATCTCGTCACGGTATCTCTGTGCATTCAAATTGCCATTGATAAAATGCAATTGTGTTCATTGTCTGTAGCGTATGCCTGCCCATACCATAACCCCACCGCCACCATGGGGTACTCTGATTTGATATCAGCAAATCGCTTGCCCACACGACGCCATACACGCTGTCTGCCTACTGCCCGGTATTGTTGAAACACTTCTCCACCGTGCCAGTGGCTATTTAAGGTGAGCATTTTCCCACTGAAGCCGAACTGCAGTCAGACCCTAGTGAGGACGACTAGCATGCAGATGAGATTCCCTAAGACGGTTTATGACAGTTTGTGCAGAAATTCTTCGGTTGTGCAAACTAGCTGTTTCATTAGCTGGCTGATCTCAGACGATCCCGCAGGTGAAGCTGGATGTGGAGGTCCTGGGCTGGCGTGGTTACATGATGTCTGCGGTTGTGAGGCCGGTTGGACGTACTGCAAAATTATCTGAAACGATATTGGATGTGGCTTATGGTAGAGAAATGAACATTCAATTCTCTGCCAAGTGCTCTGGTGGACATTCCTGCAGTCAGCATGCCAATTGAATGCTCACTCAAAACATGAGACATCTGTGGCATTGTGTTGTGTGACAAAACTGCACATTTTAGTGGCCTTTTGTTGCCCCCAGAACAAGGTGCAACTGTGTAATGATCATGCTGTTTAATCACATGTCAGTTGGATGGATTATCTTGGCAAAAAGAGAAATGCTCACTAACAGGGATGTAAACAAACTTGTGCACAAAATTTGAGAGAAATACGTTTTTTGTGCACATGGAACATTTCTGGGATCTTTTATTTCAGCTCATGAAACATGGGACTAATACTCTACATGTTGCCTTTATATTTGTGTTCAGTATAGATAGGATACACCCTTCTGGATCTGCCACCGGTAAGGGCTGAACTGTACAGGGAATGACTAAAACGTAAATGCTAAAACCAAAGAAATCTACCCCACACACCCCAAACAGACTTCTAAAGTTTATGAAGATAGGAAACTATAGAAGAGAGCATCTGAACTGATCACCCTTGAACAAGTGAACGCAGCATTTTCCCTCTTAATTTAGAAGCAATGTGGGACTGTCTGGTGCATTAGCATAGACTGTAGTGTTCCGAATAGCATAAAGGGCTAAATGTTTCATTCATTTCTATTCAGTTTGGGTGTTATGCTGAGTAATATTCTGTGTTCTATGTACTGAAAATAAAATCAATACAAATATGATCACAGAGAATATGTCTGCAGATAGATAAACGTGTTAGAATCTTCCCAAAACCTCTCAAAAAAGCTCTCTGTTGTACAGTATTTCTTCACTGGAGGATTCAATGTACTTGGCCTATATTCCATAATCTCATAATCAAATCTATCAGTCCATGTAAGCCGAGGTTTATTGAGAGGAAAGCCCAATACTTTTGACAGGGTTTGTCAGAGCTTCAGAAAAGTCTGATGCATTAGACGTCTTCAGGGTAAAAGAAGATTTCCAAACTCTTTTAGCCACAGGCTGTGGACCTAAGTCCTAAGAATATCCATAGGCCAAGGCCTGTAGTTCACTTTAAATCATGAATTTGAATGACAAAACAGTTCAGTCCAGCTAATAAATAATAGATTTTTATCAAGGTTTAGATTTCAAAAAACATGGAGAGGTTTCGATCAACAAAAGTCTTCAGACATAAACTGAGTGTACAAAACATTAGGAACACGTGCCCTTTCCATGATAGACTGACCAGGTGAATCCAGGTAAAAGCTATTATCCCTTATGATGTCACTTGTTAAATCCACTTCAATCAGTGTAGATGAAGGGGAGGAGACAGGGTTAAAGAACGATTTTTAAGACTTGAAACAATTGAGACAGGAATTGTGTGTGTGCCATTCATCGGGTAAATGGGCAAGACAAAATATTTAATTGACTTTGAATGGGGTATGGTAGTAGGTTTGTGTCAAGAACTGCAATGCTGCTGGATTTTTCACGCTCA
Organism: Salvelinus sp. IW2-2015; assembly: GCF_002910315.2. NCBI lineage: Eukaryota > Metazoa > Chordata > Actinopteri > Salmoniformes > Salmonidae > Salvelinus > Salvelinus sp. IW2-2015. The sequence goes on along the minus strand of NW_019943654.1, from coordinate 110,314 downwards.
ACAGTTTCCCGTGTGTACCAAGAATGGTCCACTGCCCAAAGGACATCAGGCCAACTTGAAACAACTGTGGGAACCATTGTAGTCAACATGGGCCAGCATCGCTGTGGAACGCTTTCGACACCTTGTGTCGTCAGTCCATGCCCTGACGATTTGAGGCTGTACTGAGGGCAGAAGGGGGGAGTGCGACTCAATATTAGCAATGTGTTCCTAATGTTTGGTATACTCAGTATACAGTGAAGTTTACAGAAACACTAATACCAGTATATGAAAGCAAGGTATTCAGCTTTAAAATAGTGAGGATGAGGCTTTAACTTTGTAAGCCCCTGAGGGAAATGCTGAGGCTAGGAAACACTGTCCCCACCGATAAATATACTATAATTGAGAATTTCAATCAGCATTTATCTACGGTTGGCTATGGTTTCCACCTGGCTACCCCTACCCCGGTCAACAGCTCTGCATCCCCCACAGCAACTTGCCCAAGCCTCCACCATTTCTCCTTCACCCAAATCCAGATAGCTGATGTTCTGAAAGAGCTGCAAAATCTGGACCCCTACAAATCAGCTGGGCTAGACAATCTGGGCTAGACCCTCTCTTTCTAAAATTCACCGCCGTAATTGTTGCAACCCCTATTACTAGCCTGTTCAACCTCTCTTTTGTATCGTCTGGGATTCCCAAAGATTGGAAAGTTTCTGCGGTCATCCCCCTCTTCAAAGGGGGAGACACTCTAGACCCAAACTGTTACAGACCCATATCTATCCTACCCTGCCATTCTAAGATCTTCGAAAGCCAAGTTAACAAACAGATCACCGATCATTTCGAATCCCACCGTACCTTCTCCGCTATGCAATCTGGTTTCCGAGCTGGTCATGGGTGCATCTCAGCCACGCTCTAGGTCCTAAATGATATCATAACCGCCATCGATAAAAGACAATACTGTGCAGCCTTATTCACCGACCTGGCCAAGGCTTTCGACTCTGTCAATCACCGCATTCTTATCGGCAGACTCAACAGCCTTGGTTTCTCAAATGACTGCCTTGCCTGGTTCACCCACTACTTCTCTGACAGAGTTCAGTGTGTCAAATCGGGGGGCCTCTTGTCCGGACCTCTGGCAGTCTCTATGGGGGTGCCACAGGGTTCAATTCTTGGGCCGACTCTTTTCTCTGTATACATCAACGATGTCGCTCTTGCTGCTGGTGATTCTCTGATCCACCTCTATGCAGACAACACCATTCTGTATACTTCTGTCCCTTCTATGGACACTGTGTTAACAAACCTCCAGACAACCTTCAATGCCATACAACTCTAAAACTAAATGCATGCTCTTCAACCAATCGCTGCCCGCACCTGCCCACTCGTCTAGCATCACTACTCTGGAAGGTTCTGACTTAGAATATAATATACCCACCACTGCGACCTGTGTGCTCTCGTTGGCTGGCCATCGCTTCATATTCGTCGCCAAACCCACTGGCTCCAGGTCATCTATAAGTCTTTGCTAGGTAAAGCCCTGCCTTTCTGCAGCTCACTGGTCACCATAGCAGCACCCACCCGTAGCACGACCGCAGGTATATTTCACTGGTCACCCCAAAGCCAACTCCTCCTTTGGCCGCCTTTCCTTCCAGTTCTCTGCTGCCATTGACTGGAACGAATTGCAAAAATCACTGAAGCTGGAGACTCATATCTCCCTCACTAACTCTAAGCATCAGCTGTCAGAGCAGCTCACAGATCATTGCACCTGTACATAGCTCATCAGTAATTAGCCCACCCAACTACCTCATCCCCATATTGTTAGATTTTATTGTTGCTCCTTTGCACCCCAGTATCTCTACTTGCACATTCATCTTCTGCACATTTATCACTCCAGTGTTTAATTGCTCAATTGTAATTATTTCGCCAATACGGCCTATTTATTGCCTTTCCTCCTTACTTCATTTGCACACACTATATACACTTTTCTATTGTGTTATTGACTGTACGTGTGTTTATTCCATGTGTAACTCTGTGTTGTTGTTTGTGTCGAACTGCTTTGCTTTATCTTGGCCAGGTCGCAGTTGCAAATGAGAACTTGTTCTCAACTGGCTACCTGGTTAAATGAAGGTGAATAAATAAAAATGTAAAAAAGGAGAGAGAGAGGCACCTGTGGTCCCAGGTGTGAAATGCTACGTGCACCACACAGAACATAAATCCAATAACTTGTTTTAACTTTACAGCAGACGTGTTGGTTCTTTTGAAGTGCGGAGGCAGTTGGTAGACATAAATTGAAGCTGAAATAAGGCTGTAGTGGACTAATAAACCTATAAGCTACGAGTCATTTTCTCAACAGATGGACTAAGGCAACAGCAATCGACATATCAGAGACTTCCGGGCCTTAGGCAGCAACACTTTAGTTTGGCATTTTTCTTCTTCACAAAATAAAATAAGTACAAAACACTGCATAGAAGCACATATATACAAATATAAACATTAAAACAGATTACGTTGGTGGTAAAACGTTGAATATAAAAACTAAATCATTGTGACTTGTCAAGGTGAATGAATGCACAGCACAGGCATAAAATAGCATATACAGTGGGGAGAACAAGTATTTGATACACTGCCGATTTTGCAGGTTTTACACTTACAACGCATGTAGAGGTCTGTCATTTTTATCATAGGTAACTTCAACTGTGAGAGACGGAATCTAAAACAAAATCCAGAAATCACATTGTATGATTTTTAAGTATTAAGTTGCATTTTATTGCATGACATAAGTATTTGATCATCAGAAAGCAGAACTTAATATTTGGTACAGAAACCTTTGTTTGCAATTACAGAGATCATACGTTTCCTGTAGTTCTTGACCAGGTTTGCACACACTGCAGCAGGGATTTTGGCCCACTCCTCCATCCAGACCTTCTCCAGATCCTTCAGGTTTCGGGCTGTCGCTGGGCAATACGGACTTTCAGCTCCTCCAAAGATTTTCTATTGGGTTCAGGTCTGGAGACTGGCTAGGCCACTCCAGGACCTTGAGATGCTTCTTACGGAGCCACTCCTTAGTTGCCCTGGCTGTGTGTTTCGGGTCGTTGTCATGCTGGAAGACCCAGCCACGACCCATCTTCAATGCTCTTACTGAGGGAAGGAGGTTGTTGGCCAAGATCTCGCGATACATGGCCCCATCCATCCTCCCTCAATACGGTGCAGTCGTCCTGTCCCCTTTGCAGAAAAGCATCCCCAAAGAATGATGTTTCCACCTCCATGCTTCACGGTTGGGATGGTATTCTTGGGGTTGTACTCATCCTTCTTCTTTCCTCCAAACACGGCGAGTGGAGTTTAGACCAAAAGCTCTATTTTTGTCTCATCAGACCACATGACCTTCTCCATCCTCCTCTGGATCATCCAGATGGTCATTGGCAAACTTCAGACGGGCCTGGACATGCGCTGGCTTGAGCAGGGGGACCTTGCGTGCGCTGCAGGATTTTAATCCATGATGGCGTAGGTGTTACTAATGGTTTTCTTTGAGACCGTGGTCCCAGCTCTCTTCAGGTCATTGACCAGGTCCTGCCGTGTAGTTCTGGGCTGATCCCTCACCTTCCTCATGATCATTGATGCCCCACGAGGTGAGATCTTGCATGGAGCCCAGACCGAGGGTGATTGACCGGATCTTGAACTTCTTCCATTTTCTAATAATTGCGCCAACAGTGTTGCCTTCTCACCAAGCTGCTTGCCTATTGTCCTGTAGCCCATCCCAGCCTTGTGCAGGTCTACCAATTTTATCCCTGATGTCCTTACACAGCTCTCTGGTCTTGGCCATTGTGGAGAGGTTGGAGTCTGTTTGATTGAGTGTGTGGACAGGTGTCTTTTATACAGGTAACGAGTTCAAACAGGTGCAGTTAATACAGGTAATGAGTGGAGAACAGGAGGGCTTCTTAAAGAAAAAACACAGGTCTGTGAGAGCCGGAATTCTTACTGGTTGGTAGGTGATCAAATACTTATGTCATGCAATAAAATGCAAATGAATACTTAAAAATCATACAATGTGATTTTCTGGATTTTGTTTTAGATTCCGTCTCTCACAGTTGAAGTGTACCTATGATAAGAATTACAGACCTCTACATGCTTTGTAAGTAGGAAAACCTGCAAATCGGCAGTGTATCAAATACTTGTTCTCCCCACTGTATATTGTTAATGCATAGGGCTATATCAATGTTGCCTTACAACTCAAACTGAATTCTTCAGCTGCTCTATGTTCCCTACATACTTCCGCCTGAGAATGCCATCCTAGAAGTTGTTTGTGGTGACGTCAAAATGAGGAGTGTGTACAAAACAAAGTCACGAATGATTGGATCATCTGTAACGATAGAGTATCAAACCCAACCCATTGGTTTCTGGACCAATCAGAATGGTTAGAATGCATTTGCATTCGTCTGGGATACTCAGATCCAGACTCATTGAGGAGAAGAAACTGGGGTGAGACAACAGGGGTAGCAGGGTTTTGCTCCAGTCCAACACTAATACAACTGATTCAACTAAGTAACTTATCATTGATCAGTTGAATCAGGTCTTAAAGCTGGAAAAAGCCAGTGCTCAGTTCTCATACTGTGGGTCGCCAGGACCAGCGAGAACAGATACAATCAGTCATCTGTCCTGAAACAGATTGCTGCTAACTGCAATCATAGCGAAAGCCAAGACCTAAATACTTTTGTTCCTCTACTTTCCTTAAATCAACTCCTTGTGGGCGGCATGCTATTAGGCACTAATACCATCAGCACTTACGGATCAACATAGGAGAGTCGGCAGATTAATGCACTTTAAGAAGTGGCTACAATGTGGCTGCTCCGTGTGTGTGTGTGTGTGTGTGTGTGTGTGTGTGTGTGTGTGTTGTGTGTGTGTGTGTGTGTGTGTGTGTGTGTGTGTGTGTGTGTGTGTGTGTTGTGTGTGGGTGTGTGTGTGTGTGTGTGTGTGTGTGTGTGTGTGTGTGTGTGTGTGTGTACGATGTGCTGTTGCTTGTTGCTGGGGGAATAGACACGCTGATGTCAATCTGCTGGCAACAATGCGATGATGCTTCTCTGTTGGCCATGTGAGAAGATAAATCTGATGATTAGAACTGACTGGAAGCTACTATCCTCTTTCTATCCCCCTGTTTGCCAACATTGGCTTGGATATATCCATACATCATGCAAATGTAATGTTTGAAGGCCAGTTGTGGATAAACGATACACCCAGGCACTCAGCAGGTATCTGTAGTAAGCTGGAAAGCTTTCAGGTTGACCATAAAAACACACAGAGAATCTCACTGCCGATAGACTGCCGATAGGTACATATCACAGTGGGAGGCCGTAAGCTGCAAAGCTTTCAGGGTGACCATAGAAACACACAGAGAATCTCACTGCCGATAGACTGCCGATAGGTACATATCACAGTGGGAGGCCGTTCCTTCAATTGCTTGAACAAAAGCGGTACCTGCTGAATGCCAACGAACATGCATTTTCTTTTTGAAGAATCACAATGCTCATCAGTGGCCAACAACTTGACTTTGAGCCCATCAGAGAGCACAAACTCTTAAGTGGAAGGAGCCAACAGGAGTGACAACAAAAAAGAAAGAAAAAGGGCCTTTTCTCCTTACATCTACAGTTGAAGTCAGAAGTTTACATACACCTTTAGCCAAATACATTTAAACTCAGTTTTTCGCAATTCCTGACATTTAATCCTAGTAAAAATTCACTGTCGTAGGTCAGTTAGGATCACCACTTTTTTTAAGAATGTGAAATGTCAGAATAATAGTATGATTTATTTCAGCTTTTATTTTTTCCATCACATTCCCAGTGGGTCAGAAGTTTACATACATTAAATTAGTATTTGGTAGCATTGCCTTTAAATTCTTCAACTTGGGTCAAACATTTTGGGTAGCCTTCCACATGCTTCCCACAATAAGCTGGGTGAATTTTGGCCCATACCTCCTGACAGAGCTGGTGTAACTGAGTCAGGTTTGTAGGCCTCCTGGCTTGCACACGCCTTTTCAGTTCTGCCCACAAATTTTCTATGGGATTGAGGTCAGGGCTTTGTGATGGCCACTCCAATACCTTGACTTTGTTGTCCTTAAGCCATTTTGCCACAACTTTGTAAGTATGCTTGGGGTCATTGTCCATTTGGAAGACCCATATGCGACCAAGCTTTATTTTCCTTACTGATGTCTTGAGATGTTGCTTCAATATATCCACCTAATTTCCCCTCCTCATGATGCCATCTATTTTGAAGTGCACCAGTCCCTCCTGCAGCAAAGCACCCACACAACTGATGCTGCCCCGTGCTTCACGGTTGGGATGGTGTTCTTCGGCTTGCAAGCCTCCCCCTTTTTCCTCCAAACATAACGATGGTTGTTATTGCCAAACAGTTCTATTTTTGTTTCATCAGACCAGAGGACATTTCTCCAAAAAGTAAGATCTTTGTCCCCATGTGCAGTTGCAAACCGTAGTCTGGCTTTTTAATGGCGGTTTTGGACTAGTGGCTTCTTCCTTGCTTAGCTGCCTTTCAGGTTATGTCAATATAGAACTCGTTTTACTGTGGATATAGATACTTTGTACCAGTTTCCTCTAGCATCTTCACAAGGTCCTTTGCTATTGTTCTGGGATTGATTTGCACTTTTCGCACCAAAGTGCGTTCATCTCTAGGAGACAGATCGTGTCTAATTCCTGAGCGGTATGACGGCTGCGTGGTGCCATGGTGTATATACTTGCGTACTATTGTTTGTACAGATGAACGTGGTACCTTCAGGCGTTTGGAAATTGCTTCCAAGGATGAACCATACTTGTGGAGGTCAACATTTATTTTGCTGAGGTCTTGGCTGATTTCTTTTGATTTTCCCATGATGTCAAGCAAAGAGGCACTGAGTTTGAAGGTAGGCCTTGAAATACATCCACAGGTACACCTCCAATTGACTCAAATTATGTCAGTTAGCCTATCAGAAACTTCTAAAGCCATAACTTAATTTTCTGGAATTTTCCAGGCTGTTTAAAGGCACAGACCCACTGGAATTGTGATACAGTGAATTATAAGTGAAATAATCTGTCTGTAAACAATTGTTGGAAAAATTGTAGATGTAGATTTTTTTTAAAGTAGATGTCCTAATGGACTTGCCAAAACTATAGTTTGTTAACAAGAAATTTGTGGAGTGGTTGAAAAACAAGTTTTAATGACTCCAACCTAAGTCTATGTAAACTTTCGACTTCAACTGTAGGTCACGAGCCAGTCATACTTCATATGCAATGTAGGCTATGGGATGGTAGCTGGCTAAGTGCACAGATGCACAAACCACTGTAGCTAGTGTTGACGTCATAATTAAATCACAATGGATTGGTTTCTGTGAAACGGTTGCCTGTGTAAGCTGCTGTCTTAGTGCAATGTCCTTAGCTAACTAGCTAGCTAGCTATGTTGTGCTAGCTAGCGAATATGCTAACATTATCTAGCCAAACATTTGGCTATGGGCTGGTACTGGTAGTATGGGATTGTGGAGAGTGAAATTAATAGTTTCTTCGTCATCTTGCTAGGTAGTTATTAAGATGTGGCCATCTGGTTAATATCAACACAGACTTTCTACAAAATAGCAAAATTAGCGCAGCAACTAACATTGGAATCTAGACCATGAACTAAGTAACACACACGGACATTGACAAACAACGCTAATGCCACCTGTGGCCAGGCTGAGTGGCTGAAGACTTCAAGGTCTTTGCCGTGTGAACACAAAAGAAATTGACTGCCAACACTCTGTTCAGAGGTGCTAAGTACTGTCGGCAGGCATGTGTTTCACAATCCTACCGGTATTTCTGAGCTATAAGAAAATAAACAAAGTAATCTTTGAAAAGGCCAATTTTTTAAATTGCATGGAATAACAAGGTTGTGTCCAACTGTTTTTTTAAAGCCTCTAGTTGGGTTTCTAGGTATTATAATGCTAATATTTGCTGTATACATATCAATATGTATAGTGGGTAATGTAGTCCAGTACCCTGCATTCCTGTACCAGGATGTCTTGCTCCCAGACAGGCTAAACAACTTTTTTGCCCGCTTTGAGGACAATACAGTGCCACTGACACGGCCCCCTACCAAAACCTGCGGGCTCTCCTTCACTGCAGCCGAGGTGAGTAAAACATTTAAACGTGTTAACCCTCGCAAGGCTGCAGGCCCAGACGGCATTCCCAGCCGCGTCCTCAGAGCATGCGCAGACCAGCTGGCTGGTGTGTTTACGGACATATTCAATCATCCTTTTACCCAGCTCTGCTGTTCCAATGCTTCAGAAGGGCCACCATCTGT
>NW_019943654.1:89544-95140 GCF_002910315.2 Salvelinus sp. IW2-2015 | reverse complement strand
GAAAGCTAAGGTAACTGAGCTAAACGACTACCCCCCGTAGCACTCACTTCCGTCATCATGAAGTGCTTGAAGAGACTAGTCAAGGACCATATCACCTCCACCCTACCGGACACCCTAGACCCACTCCAATTTGCTTACCGACCCAATAGGTCCACAGACGACGCAATCGCAACCACACTGCACACTGCCCTAACCCATCTGGACAAGAGGAATACCCATGTGAGAATGCTGTTCATCGATTACAGCTCAGCATTTAACACCATAGTACCTCCAAACTCGTCATCAAGCTCGAGACCCTGGGTCTCAACCCCGCCCTGTGCAACTGGGTCCTGGACTTCCTGACGGGCCGCCCCCAGGTGGTGGAGGGTAGGTAACAACATCTCCACCCCGCTGATCCTCAACACTGGGGCCCCACAAGGGTGCGTTCTGAGCCCTCTCCTGTACTCCCTGCTTCACCCACGACTGCGTGGCCATGCACGCCTCCAACTCAATCATCAAGTTTGCGGATGACACTACAGTGGTAGGCTTGATTACCAACAACGACGAGACGGCCTACAGGGAGGAGGTGAGGGCCCTCGGAGTGTGGTGTCAGGAAAATAACCTCACACTCAACGGCAACAAAACAAAGAGATGATTGTGGACTTCAAGAAACAGCAGAGGGAGCACCCCCCTATCCACATCGACGGGTCAGTAGTGGAGAAGTGGAAAGTTTTAAGTTCCTCGGTGTAACACATCACGGACAAACTGAATTGGTCCACCCACACAGACAGCGTTGTGAAGAAGGCGCAGCAGCGCCTCTTCAACCTCAGGAGGCTGAAGAGAAATTCGGCTTGTCACATAAAGCACTCACAAACTTCTACAGATGCACAATCGAGAGCATCCTGTCGGGCTGTATCACCGTTGGTACGGCAACTGCTCCGCCCACAACCGTAAGGCTCTCCAGAGGTAGTGAGGTCTGCAGAACGCATCACCAGGGGCAAACTACCTGCCCTCCAGGACACCTACACCACCCGATGTCACAGGAAGGCCATAAAGATCATCAAGGACAACAACCACCAAGCCACTGCCTGTTCACCCCGCTATCATCCAGAAGCGAGGTCAGTACAGGTGCATCCAAGCAGGGACCGAGAGACTGAAAAACAGCTTCTACTCAAGGCCATCAGACTGTTAAACAGCCACCACTAACATTTAGCGGCCGCTGCCAACATACTGACTCAACTCCAGCCACTTTAAAAAATGGGAATTGATGGAAATTATTGTAAAATGTACCACTAGCCACTTTAAACAATGCCACTAATATAAGTTTACAGTACCCTACATTACCCATCTCATATGTACAGTGGGGAGAACAAGTATTTGATACAACTGCCGATTTTGCAGGTTTTCCTACTTACACAGCATGTAGAGGTCTGTAATTTTTATCATAGGTACACTTCAACTGTGAGAGGGCGGAATCTAAAACAAAAATCCAGAAAATCACATTGTATGATTTTTAAGTAATTAATTGCATTTTATTGCATGACATAAGTATTTGATCACCTACCAACCAGTAAGAATTCCGGCTCTCACAGACCTGTTAGTTTTACTTTAAGAAGCCCTCCTGTTTTCTCACTCATTACCTGTATTAACTGCACCTGTTTTAACTCATTACCTGATATAAAAGACACCTGTTCCACACACTCAATCAAACAGACTCCAACCTCTCCACAATGGCCAAGACCGAAAGCTGTGTAAGGACATCAGGGATAAAATGTTTAGACCTGCACAAGGCTGGGATGGGCTACAGGACAATAGGCAAGCAGCTTGGTGAGAAGGCAACAACTGTTGGCGCAATATAGAAAATGGAAAGAAGTTCAAGATGACGTCAATCACCCTCGGTCTGGCTCCATGCAAGATCTCACCTCGTGGGGCATCATGATCATGAGGAAGGTGAGGGATCAGCCCAAACTACACGGCAGGACCTGGTCAATGACCTGAAGAGAGCTGGGACCCACGTCTCAAAGAAAACCATTAGTAACACATTTACGCCGTCATGGATTAAAATACTGCAGCGCACGCAAGGTCCCCCTGCTCAAGCCAGCGCATGTCCAGCCCCGTTTGAAGTTTGCCAATGACCATCTGGATGATCCAGAGGAGGAATGGTGTGAAGTCATGTGGTCTGATGAGACAAAAATAGAGCTTTTTGGTCTAAACTCCACTCGCCGTGTTTGGAGGAAGAAGAAGGATGAGTACAGCCCCAAGAACACCATCCCAATCGTGAAGCATGGAGGTGGAAACATCATTCTTTGGGGATGCTTTTCTGCAAAGGGACAGGACGACTGCACCGTATTGAGGGGAGGATGGATGGGGCCATGTATCGCGAGATCTTGGCCAACAACCTCCTTCCCTCAGTAAGAGCATTGAAGATGGGTCGTGGCTGGGTCTTCCAGCATGACAACGACCGCAACACACAGCCAGGGCAACTAAGGAGTGGCTCATAAGAAGCATCTCAAGGTCCCGGAGTGGCCTAGCCAGTCTCCAGACCTGAACCCAATAGAAAATCTTTGGAGGGAGCTGAAAAGTCCGTATTGCCCAGCGACAGCCCGAAACCTGAAGGATCTGGAGAAGGTCTGTATGGAGGAGTGAGCCAAAATCCCTGCTGCAGTGTGTGCAAACCTGGTCAAGAACTACAGGAAACGTATGATCTCTGTAATTGCAAACAAAGGTTTCTGTACTAAATATTAAGTTCTGCTTTTCTGATGTATCAAATACTTATGTCATGCAATTAAAATGCTAATTAATACTTAAAAATCATACAATGTGATTTTCTGGATTTTTGTTTTAGATTCCGTCTCTCACAGTTGAAGTGTACCTATGATAAAAATGACAGACCTCTACATGCTTTGAAGTAGGAAAACCTGCAAAATCGGCAGTGTATCAAATACTGTTCTTCTCCCCACTGTATATACTGTACTCTATATCATCTACTGCATCTTGCCATCTTTATGTAATACATGTACCACTAGCCACTTTAAACTATGCCACTTTATGTTTACATACCCTACAGTACTCATCTCCATATGTATATACCGTACTCATACCAATCTACTGCATCTGCCATGCCGTTCTGTACCACCACTCATTCATATATCTTTATGTACATATTCTTTATCCCTTTACACTTGTGTGTGTGTGTAAGGTAGTAGTTGTGGAATTGTTAGGTTAGATTACTTGTTGGTTATTACTGCATTGTCGGAACTAGAAGCACAAGCATTTCGCTACACTCGCATTAACATCTGCTAACCATGTGTATGTGACTAATAAAATTTGATTTGATTTATTTGTATCTGTTGTTTGGACTTGTCCAGTTGGTGGTGCAGGACTCCAACGATCTCTTTTTTTTTTTTACTTAACACTGTTCCACCAACTCCTTCTGCTGCTGAGACTCCTACAGACACAACATGGAAGCCATCTGACAGCAAACAGGCACAAATGGAAACTGTCACAACAAAAACCAGGCACAAAATGGAAACTGTCACTACACAAAACAACCACAAAATAAAATCTGTCACTCCACAAACCAGGCACAGAATGAAATCTGTCACAACACGAACCAGGCACAAAATGGAAACTGTCACTACATGAACCAGGCACAAAATGGAAACTGTCACTACATGAACCAGGCACAAAATGGAACCTGTCACTACATGAACCAGGCACAAAATGGAAACTGTCACTCCATGAACCAGGCACAAAATGGAAATTGTTACTACCTGAACCAGGCACAAAATGGAAACTGTCACTCCATGAACCAGGCACAAAATGGAAATGGTTACTACTCGAACCAGGCACAAAATGGAAATGGTTACTACTCGAACCAGGCACAAAATGGAAACTATTTTATTTCACCTTTATTTAACCAGGTAGGCTAGGGGGGACAAAATGGCGCCATAGAGAGAACACTGTGTTTCAGCGAGCTCCTGTGGCATTCGTAAATGTATATTTTTACATTAATCTTCTAGCTTCAAAAAGTGGTAGAATTGGCTAAATAAGTTATCCTTCAATGAGTCTTGGCGGCTATTTCTCAAAAATCTCCGACAACATGCCCAACAGAACTACTAAGAACTCGACCAAAACCACCATCCCTGTAGATGTGCAGGAGGAGCTAGCTAACGTTAGCGAAGCTAACACCATTGCGAATCCAGGCACAATGGACCTGGTGATTCAAAAGATGACGGATAACATTACTAAAGTGATCGATGTTAAGATAAGAACGGTCTTGGAAGCAATAGCAGGCCATTCAGCTGAACTACAGAGGGTTGTCAAACGTGTTGATGAGGCGGAAGGAAGAATTGCTACAGTGGAAACTTCAACTACATCTCTGGACACTAAGATAAAAGCACTTGAGAAACAGGTGCGCGAAATGGCAGAGCACATTGACGACTTGGATAATCGAGGACGCAGATGCAATATTCGTGTTGTGGGACTCCCGGAAAATTCTGAAGGGACACGTTCAGTAAATATTTTTTGAGGAATGGATCCCTGACTACYTACAAATGGACACTAAGGCTGGTCGTGTGAAGCTGGACAGAGCCCATCGCTCTCAAGCACCGATACCCGGTCCCAACCAGCGCCCACGGCCAGTGATTATAAAGTTCCACAACTTCACCGACAAGCAGCGCGTTATGGATGCGGCTAGAAATATCGGCTCTGACGGTAGTCAACGTAAAGGTCCAAAGGTCTCATTCTTCAATGATTACTCCACAGCGGTTGTACGAAGACGCACAGCGTTTGATGAGGCGAAGGCTCGACTCAAGAGAATGAAGATGGACTACGCACTGCTGTACCCGGCCACATTGAAGATTATGGTCAACGGATCGCCTAAGAAACTCTACACACCTGAAGAGGCTGCTGCGTTTATTGACTCTCTCGGGTAAATAACTTCAAGCTGCACCTCCGCAGCATTGGATAACTTTTTTTTATTTGAATCTGATCATGAAACAGTGGTGTGAGTTCTCACGTGCTCCGGTTCAGTAATATTCGTATCTTTATTATTTTTCTTGCTAAAGTAACTGCCGCTATAGCTCAGGCTGAGATATGTGTGAATTTATATTGATGCCCAGGCTTGGTTTTAGGTGGAAGAGCCTCAATTTTCTTCTATTGATTTTCATTTCCATTTTCATTTCCATTTCCGTCTTAAATTTTAGCGATTATTTACGTAAAAAAATACCTAAAGTTGTATTACAAAAGTAGTTTGAAATGTTTTGGCAAAGTTTACACGTAACTTTTGAGATATTTTGTCATGTTTCACGAGTTGGAACCGGTGTTTTTCTGGATCAAACGCGCCAAATAAATGGACATTTTGGATATATATCGACGGAATTAATCGAACAAAAGGACCATTTGTGATGTTTATGGGACATATTGAAGAGCCAACAACAGAAGCTCGTCAAAGGTAAGGCATGAATTATATTTTTATTTCTGCGTTTTGTGTCGCGCCTGCAGGGTTGAAATATGCTTATCTCTCTGTTTACTATGGTGCTAACTCAGATAATAGCATAATTTGCTTTCGCCGAAAAGCCTATTTGAATTCTGACATGTTGGCTGGATTCACAAC
>NW_019943654.1:53674-89534 GCF_002910315.2 Salvelinus sp. IW2-2015 | reverse complement strand
CTGGATTCACAACCAGTGTAGCTTTAATTTGGTATCTTTAATTTAATATTTGAATTTGGCGCGCTGCATTTTCTCTGGCTTTTGGCCAAGTGAGACAGTAGCGTCCCGCCTAAACTCAGATTTTTGGATATAAATATGAACTTTACCGAACAAAACATACATGTATTGTGTAACATGAAGTCCTATGAGTGTCATCTGATGAAGATCATCAAAGGTTAGTGATTCATTTTAACTCTATTTCTGCTTTTTGTTACTCCTCTCTTTGGCTGGAAAAATGGCTGTGTTTTTCTGTGGCTATGTACTGAGCTAACATAATTGCAAGGTGTGCTTTCGCCGTAAATCCTTTTTGAAATCAGACACTTTGACTGGATTAACGAGAAGTTTATCTTTAAAATGGTGTATAATACTTGTATGTTTGAGGAATTTTAATTATGAGATTTCTGTTGTTTTGAATTTGGCGCCCTGCAATTTCACTGGCTGTTGGTTAGGTGGGACGCTACCGTCCCACATATCCTAGAGAAGTTTTAACAACCCAGATTTTGGTCCAGGATTGCTGGATGCTGGCTTTAACTTTTGGCTTAATAAGGGCATACGCAGACTAAATGACATTTGCTGATAAGATTTTATTGTCATTTGAGCAGATGGTGGAGAAATATCGACTCCCAAAGCAGGACTTTTTCCACTTCCTACAAGAAAGACATTATATTCTGAAGAGCACCACCTTAATTGGTAACCCTGATATGTCTGTCATTGAAAGAATGCTTTTTTTCCCACAAAGGAAAATGTCTGTAAGTCTGATGCTTTAAGGTCCTTTTCTGCTGTCGACACACAGAGGGTGAAACAAGTGTGGGAGAAAGAATTGTCTGTTACTATTGACGAAGAGATGTGGGAGGACATTTGGAGATATGCAAAAACAAAATCTATATGTAATCGTACTAGAGCAATCCAATTAAGAATAATACACAGATTGCATATATCCCCAAATCGCAGACATGCCTTTAGCCCCTCTTCCTCTTCTCCTCAGTGTCTTAAATGCAAAACTGATACAGGCACCCTAACACATTGTTTATGGTAATGTACCAAAATACAAAGATACTGGTCTGGTGTTCTGCAAGAAATTGAAAAGATCCTAGGGGTTGATCTATAATTGGACCCAGTTTCTTTACTCTTGGGTCTCCCTAGTAGGCATGTTACTTCTATGGGTAAGAGGAGGCTTTACAACATCCTTACCTTTGCAGCGAGGAAAAACATCCTTTTACAGTGGATTAGTGATAAGGTTCCTTCTATTAAAGATTGGCATAAGATACTATTTGAATGGGTGCCTCTGGAATATCTGACATGTACATTGCTTACTAAAACAGATCAGTTCTACAAAGTATGGGAATCGTATCTAAATTACATAGAACCTGAGGTATCAGCTATTATACTGCAAGAATTCTCTTAGAATGGTGGTGATCTATGTATTTCAGAATTACACTGTACGTTCCATGTGTGGAACCTAACTTCTTGGTTTAAACTGAGCTTTTTTGTTTAATTTCTGTTTGTAAGTTTGTTTGAAATGTATGTATTGAGAGACGCAATGATGGGGATGGGGTGAGAGAAGCGCCGAGCGGGGAGAGGAAAATGGTGTACGTATGTATGTATATTTGTATGTATATGTGTATGTATGCGTATGTATGTATGTATGTATATGTATATGTATGCATATACTGTATATATATGCGCAGGTATGTGTAAGTGAGTGCAGTTTTTTTTTGCTCTGTCTCTTTTGTTGTATCTCTTAATATGGGTGAAAATTGTGAAATTCCAACAAAAATACTGTTACAAAAAACAAAAAACATGTAGGCTAGTTGAGAACAAGTTCTCATTTACAACTGCGACCTGGCCAAGATAAAGCAGAGCAGTTCGACACACACAACAACACAGAGTTACACATGGAATAAACAAACATACAGTCAATAATACAGTAGAAAAAAGAAAAATCTATATACAGTGAGTGCAAATGAGGCAAGATAAGGGAGGTAAGGCAATAAATAGGCCATGGTGGCGAAGTAATTACAATATAGCAATTAGACACTGGAATGGTAGATGTGCAGAAGATGAATGTGCAAGTAGAGATACTGGGGTGCAAGGAGCAAGATAAATAAATAAATACAGTATGGGGATGGGGTAGTTGGATGGGCTGTTTACAGATGGGCTATGTACAGCTGCAGTGCTCTGTGAGCTGCTCTGACAGCTGGTGCTTAAAGCTAGTGAGGGAGATATGGGTCTCCAGCTTCAGTGATTTTTGCGGTTCGTTCCAGTCATTGGCAGCAGAGAACTGGAAGGAAAGGCGGCCAAAGTAGGAATTGGCTTTGGGGGTGACCAGTGAGATATACCTGGTGGAGCGCGTACTGCGGGTGGGTGCTGCTATGGTGACCAGTGAGCTGAGAGAAGGCGGGGCTTTACCTAGCAGAGACTTGTAGATGACCTGGAGCCAGTGGGTTTGGCGACGAGTATGAAGCGATGGCCAGCCAACGAGAGCGTACAAAAACTATGCACAAAATGGAACCCATCATAAAATGGTCTGAAGTTAAAATTGTCCCTAACGTAGTGATTTTCAACCTGTTTTTTCTTCCAAAAACTGTTGGATGTAATAGTATTTTAATAAGCAATTTGACATTACTTTTCACAATGCAAATTTGTTTATAATCATAATAATAATAATACTGAGAGGGCTTTAATCTGTTACATTCATTAGAAAATGTACTTACCTAGACACATAGGTTGGTGTAGAGATTGAAATTCAGAAAAATTGTTCCAACACACAGACCTAGACCACATGTCTCCAGCACAGGCAAACTGCTATACATCACAGGTCTTCACCACAGGCAAACCGCTATACATCACATGTCTCCGCCACAGGCAAACTGCTATACATCACAGGTCTTCACCACAGGCATTCTGCTATATATCACAGGTCTCCACCACAGGCATTCTGCTATACATCACAGGTCTCCACCACAGGCAAACTGCTATACATCACATGTCTTCACCACAGGCAAACTGCTATACATCACAGGTCTCCACCACAGGCAAACTGCTATACATCACAGGTCTCCCACCACAGGCATTCTGCTATACATCACATGTCTCCAGCACAGGCATTCTGCTATACAGGGCGTCAGATAGCCTAGTGGTTAGAGCGTTGGGCCAGTAACCAAAAGGTTGCCGGATCAAATCCCTGAGCTGACAAAGTAAAATATGTTCTTCTACCCCTGAACAATGCAGTTAACCACTGTCCTGGTAATAAGAATTTGTTCTTAACTGACTTGTGTAGTTACATAGTGTGTGTCTTGGGGACCTTCAATGCTGCACAATCCTGTCTCAGAGGAACTACAGACAATTCCTTTGACATCATGGCTTGTTTTTTGCTCTGACATATATCGTCCATCAATTGAATTTACGACAGGTGGACTCCAATCAAGTTGTAGAAACATCTCAAGGATGATCAATGGAACCAAGGATGCACCTGAGCTCAATTTGAAATCTCATAGCAAAGGGTCTGAATACTTATGTAAATAAGGTATTCATGTTTATTATTTTTATAAATTGGCAAACATTCCAAAATCGTTTTCGCTTTGTCATTATGGGGTATTGTGTGTAGATTGATGAGGGTTTTATTTTAATCAATTTTCGAATAAGGCTGTAACGTAACAAAATGTGGAAAAAGGTAAGGAGTAACTTTAAAAATGTTTCACTATTTTTCTTTTTATGAAATTCACTGAGGATGGTCCTCCTCCTCCTCCTCTGAGGATCACTGCTGTAGACAGATAAAACAGTCAACAGTTTATTGTAGAATGACCAGAATAATATATGTATGACTGTATTAGTGAGTGAAATAATGTCCAAGGACTAGCTTAAACCACAAGCAGTGAGTAAATCAGTACAGCAGAATTGACAAAGTCAGAGTCAGAGTCAGTGAAATGATGAGTGATTCAATAAACGAGCAACAGGGCACTGGAGAGAACACACTCCTCTCTCTCCTCCCTCTCCTCTCCTCTCTCTCATCCTGCTCCTCCCCCTCTCATCTCCTCCCCCTCTCATCCCTCTCTTCTCCTCCCTCTCTCATCCCGCTCCTCCCTCACTCAACTGACTGCTGAGTGATGTTGGTTTTCTGATGATGCATCAGTGATACGATGCGTCTTATTGCCTGTCACTATCCACCCCACACCTGCTAGATTACCCTCCTCTCTTCCCCCAACTGCGCTGTTGTTGCGTTGCGTGGTGGTGTGTGCGTGTGTGTGTGTGTGTGTGTGTGTGTGTGTGTGTGTGTGTGTGTGTGTGTGTGTGTGTGTGTGTGTGTGTGTGTGTGTGTGTGTGTGTGTGTGTGTGTGTGTGTGTGTGTGTGTGTGTGTGTGTGTGTGTGTGTGTGTGTGTGTGTGTCGCAACTCGCCTGCTCATTCCTCTTAATTAAAGGGCCGGCTGGGTCTGAGGGAACTCATTAATTATAGCAGGTGCAGACGCATGGACACAGATGGGCCCCAGTGCACACACACACACACACATAACATACATACAGTGCGGTCGAAAAGTATTCAGACCCCTTGACTTTTTCCACATCTTGTTACCGTGCTGCCTTATTCAAAAATGTATTTTTATTCCTCAGCAATCTACACACAATACCCCATCATTTCAAAGCAAAAACACAGTTTTATAGATTTTTGCAAATGTATACAAAATTAAAAACAGAAATACCTTATTTACATTAGTATTCAGACCCTTTGCTATGAGACTCGAAATTGAGCTCAGGTGCATCTTGTTTCCAATGATCATCCTTGAGATGTTTCTACAACTTTATTGGAGTCCACCTGTGGTAAATTATATTTATTGGAAATTATTTTGAAAGGCACACACCTGTCTATATACATAAGGTCCCACAGTTAACAGTGCATGTCAGAGCAAAAACCAAGACATGATGTCGAAGGAATTGTCCACAGAGCTACGAGATAGGATTGTGTCGAGGCACAGATCTGTGGAAGGATACCAAGACCCTTCCTAGAGCCGGCCACCCGGCCAAACTGAGCAATCAGGGGAGAAGGGCCTTGGTCAGGGAGGTGACCAAGAACCCAATGGTCATTCTGACAGAGCTCTAAAGTCCCTCTGTGGAGATGGGAGAACCTTCTACAAGGACAACCATCTCTGTAGCGCACCACCAATCAGGCCTTTATGGGAGAGTGGCCAGATGGAATCCACTCCTTAAGCAAAATTGTGAGTGAGCCCACTCCCTTGGCTGAGAAGCAACCCCACACATGAATGGTCTCAGGATGCTTTACTATTGGCATGATGCAGGACTGATGGTAGAGCTTACCTTGTCTTCTACGGACAAGTTATTTTTCGGATGCCCCAAACAATCGGAAAGGGGATTCATCAGAGAAAATGAATTTACCCTAGTCCTCAGCAGTCCAATCCCTGTACCTTTTGCAGAATATCAGTCTGTCCCTGATGTTTCTCCTGGATAGAAGTGACTTCTTTGCTGCCCTTCTTGACACCAGGCCATCCTCCAAAAGTCTTCGCCTCACTGTGCGTGCAGATGCACTTACACCTGCCTGCTGCCATTCCTGAGCAAGCTCTGTGCTGGTAGTGCCCCGATCCCGCAGCTGAATCAACTTTAGGAGATGGTCCTGGCGCTTGCTGGACTTTCTTGGGCGCCCTGAAGCCTTCTTCACAACAATTGAACCGCTGTCCTTGAAGTTTTTGATGATCCAATAAATGGTTGATTTAGGTGCAATCTTACTGGCACCATATCCTTGCCTGTGAAGCCCTTTTTGTGCAAAGCAATGATGACGGCACGTGTTTCCTTGCAGGTAACCATGGTTTACAGAGGAAGAACAATGATTCCAAGCACCATCCTCCTTTTGAAGCTTCCAGTCTGTTATTCGAACTCAATCAGCATGACAGAGTGATCTCCAGCCTTGTCCTCATCAACACTCACACCTGTGTTAACGAGAGAATCACGTACATGATGTCAGCTGGTCCTTTTGTGGCAGAGCTGAAATGCAGTGGAAATGTTTTTGGGAGATTCAGTTCATTTGCATGGCAAAGAGGGACTTTGCAAATAATTGCAATTCATCAGATCACTCTTCATAACATTCTGGAGTATATGCAAATTGCCATGATACAAACTGAGGCAGAAGACTTTGTGAAAATTTATATTTGTCATTCTCGAAACTTTTGATCAACATTAAAAACTTTGTGGATGGGGCCTCCCGAGCGGTGCAGTGGTCTAAGACACTGCATCGCAGTGCAAACTGGGTTGCTACAGATGCTGGTTTGATACCCGTGCTGGCCGCGACTGGGAGACCCATGAGGCGACGGTGGGCTTTTGGTTTCTCTCCCTCTAAAAACAGAAATAAATCAATCAATCAAATGTACTTATAAAGCCTTTTTTACATCAAATGTCACAAAGTGCTATACAGAAACCCAGCCTAAAACCACAAACAGCAAGCAATGCAGATGTATTAGCATGGTGGCTGGGAAATACACCCTAGAAAGGCCGGAACCTAGGAAGAAACCTAGAGAGGAACCAGGCTCTGAGGGGGTCCAGTCCTCTTCTGGCTGTGGTTGTAGAGGGTGCAACAGGTCAGCAGCTCAGGAGTAAATGTCAGTTGGCTTTTCATAGCTCATCATTCAGAGTTAGAGACAGCAGGTACGGTAGAGAGAGAAAGTTGAAAACAGCAGGTCCGGGACAAGGTAGCATGTCCAGTGAACAGGTCAGGGTTCCATAGCCGCAGGCAGAACAGTTGAAACTGGAGCAGCAGCACGACCAGGTGGACTGGGGACAGCAAGGAGTCATCAGGCCAGGTAGTCCTGAGGCATGGTCCATGGGCTCAGGTCCTCAGAGAGAAGAGAAAGAAAGAGAGAGAGAATTAGATGGAGCATATTTAAATTCACACAGTACACCGGATAAGACAGGAGAAATACTCCAGATATAACAGACTAACCCTAGCCCCCTGACACATAAACTATTGCAGCAAAATTACTGGAGGCTGAGACAGGAGGGGTCGGGAGACACTGTGGCCCCGGACATGGCCAACCGGCAGGATATAACCCCACCCACTTTGCCAAAGCACAGCCCCAACACCACAAGAGGGATATCTTCAACCACCAACTTACTACCCTGAGACAAGGCTGAGTATAGCCCACAAAGATCTCCACCACAGCACAAATCCGAGGGGGGCGCCAACCCGGACAGGAAGATCACATCAGTGACTCAACCCACTCAAGTGATGCACCCCTCCTAGGGACGGCATGAAAGAGCACCAGTAAGCCAGTGACTCAGACCCCATAATAGGTTTAGAGGCATAGAATCCCAGTAGAGAGAGGGGAACGGGCTAGGCAGAGACAGCAAGGGTGGTTCGCCGCTCCAGTAAAAACAAACTCTTTATTTACA
This sequence comes from Salvelinus sp. IW2-2015, assembly GCF_002910315.2. Taxonomy (NCBI): domain Eukaryota; kingdom Metazoa; phylum Chordata; class Actinopteri; order Salmoniformes; family Salmonidae; genus Salvelinus; species Salvelinus sp. IW2-2015. The sequence continues at coordinate 82,102 of NW_019943654.1, read as the reverse complement.
AATGAGTAAGAATGTCTCACCCCATGTTCAAGAATGGCCTTTTTCTTGCTCAATTTCGGTTATTTGAAAACAAAATAATTTCCAAAATATTGTTATTTTTTTAACAAGCCATAGAAAGTTGTTTGCAATTTCAGTTTAATCCACCAGAAAAGACAGAACAAATAATACAACAAATATTGTGGTTAAACTCAGATATACTAATTGATAAATCAATAAATCAATTGAAACCTTTAACAAGTGGAAGGGGGAAAAATGATTAATATTATTATTATTAACCCTACATTATAATTGTATGAAAGACCCTTAGATATTCTGTTTTTATTCACAGTAGTGATGGACAGCTGGAGGCATTTTGATAATAAATAAAGGTTATATTGAAATTGAAAAAACCTAATCCAGGGAAGGTATTGTTTTCTTAGCAGGGGAGGAGAACTCTCCACCTGGGCAGACTGTGAGAGGATCACGTACAAACGCAATGATATCCTTGGGCATGCTGTAGTCTTCAAATCTGGTGGAGACGTTGTTACCTGGGCTGCTTGATGAAATCTGCCATCACCTCTGTGACACCGCTGCAGCCTGGTCCCTCTGCCTGTCATTTCTTCAGTGTGCTGAAGTGCAGTAGCCTTCCAGATGACAAGTCAAAATCGAACAACTCAAGCTTCCTAGTAAAGGCCTCAAATTTCTCCACTGCAGATTTAACCCATTTAAGTTACAGAATATGTCTGCAAAAAAAGCCGTGCGTGCAGCTTGCAGTTAACGAGTCAATGTTTCTGCGTCAGGCCTCTATATGAGGCGGGAAGGTCACTGAAAGCTCTGTGCTTAGATTCATAATTAGTCTGAGATTGAATTATTTGCAAACAGCAATATTTTCATTGCAAATGATACATACTTGCTTGGCATTGGGAAAAGAGGGAGAGATGAATGCATATCTCTCTGTACATTCTCTGAATCTTTGATTTTCCACCTTTCTTCTTCTTCTTTTTGAGAGTTAAAAAAAGTAGTGTAGCCTACAGTAGGTTATGTAGACCACCGATCAACGCCCAGAGAAATAGACAAACATAATAATTTAATAGAGACAGTGATTTTATGAGCGTAATCAGATCAAAGTTATTATCTTATTGTCACTGAATTTATTATGTACTAATCATATGTGTTAAACATGTTAAATTTGTAGTGTTGGCCAAATCATTTTGCTAATATTATATACTTATTATGTTCTGGCCCACCATCATCCAATTGTTAATATAGGATTTGAAGCAATAGCCTACCCGGGTGTAACCACTGTTTCAGCACCGTTTTGTACTGCTCTGAGACAAACATGGGGACTGGTCTTGATTAATCTGGGCCGGCAGCCTTGCGAGGGTTAACACGCTTAAATGTATTACTCATGCCGGCCACGGAGAAGGAGAGCCCACAGACCTTGGTAGTGGGCTGCGTCAGTGGCGCTGTGTTATCCTCAATGCGGGCGAAGATGTTCACAACGTTGCTGGTTTTCCCTTTGTAGTCCATGATTGTCTGTAGACCTTGCCACATACATCTCGTGTCTGAGCCATTGACTTGCACCTCCACTTTGTTTCTGTGCTGATGTTTTTCCTGTTTGATTGCCTTATGAAGGGAATAACTACACTGTTTGTATTCGTTCATATTCCCAGTCACCTTGCCATGGTTAAATACGGTGGTTCGCGCTTTCAGTTTTGCCCGAATGCTGTCATATATCCATGGTTTCTGGTTTGGGTAGGTTTTAATAGTCACAGTGGGTACATCTCCTATACACTTCCTGATGAACTCACTCACCGTATCCGTGTATTCGTCTATGTTATTCTTAGAGGCTACCCGGAAAATATCCGAGTCCACGTGATCAAAACAATCTTGAGGCATGGATTCCGATTGGTCAGACCAGCATTGAATTGACCTTAGTAAGTGTACTTCCTGTTTGAGTTTCTGCCTATAGGAAGGGAAGAGCTAAATGGAGTCATGATCAGGTTTGCCGAAGGTAGGGTGGGAGAGGGCCTTGTAGGCATTTTGAAAAGTTGAGTAGCAATGGTCCAGTGTTTTCTCAGCATGAGTGCTACAAGTCAATGTGTTGGTTGAACTTCGGTAGTGTTTTCCACAGCTACAATCCCAGCTACAATAAATGTGGCCTCAAGATATGTAGTTTCCAGTTTGCATAAAGTCCAGTGCTGTCCTTTGAGGGCCGTCGTGGTATCGGATTGAGAGGGAATATACACGGCTGTGACTATAACCAAGGAGAATTCTCTTGGGAGGTAATACGGTGGGCATTTGATTGTGAGGTACTCTAGGTCGGGTGAACAAAAGGACTTGAGTTTATGTATGTTAACACAATTACACCATGAGTAGTTAATCATGAAACATACACCCCCGCCTTTCTTCTTCCTGGAAGGATCTTTATTCCTGTCTCCGCAATGTACTGAAAACCCAGCTGGTTGTATGGACGGGGACAGTATATCCAGAGCGAGCCATTTTTCCGTGAAACAGAGTATGTTACAATCCCTGATGTCTCTCTGGAAGGAGATCCTCGCCCTGAGCTTGTCTACTTTATTGTCCAGAGACTAAACATTAGCGAGTCATATACCAGGAAGTGATGAATGGGGTGCATGCCTCCAGAGTCAGACTGGAATTCTTAGGACCTAGAAGCGGAGTTGCCATATCTGTCGGTGCCATCTTTTCTAGAATACGTTTCTGAGTGACAGTGAGGGTTTTGCATAGTCACTTTGTTGCATTTTTTTGTGGGACTGTAAAAAAAAATCTGGAACTTAAAATAATGTTATGAACCGTTTCCCATGCTTTTATAATAATGGTTCTGTTCCGGAACAGTATAAATCACTTTTGTTTTCGGTTCTGATTCTGTTCCTCAACATTTTTTTCTAGTTGCCTACCCCTGATATGCAGCATGTACTGTAGTCACAATCAATCAATCAAACAATCATTTTTATTTCATTTTTTATTTAACCTTTATTTAACTAGGCAAGTCAGATAAGAACAAATTCTTATTTACAATGACGGCCTACCCCGGCCAAACACGGACGGATGTGATAAAGCCTGGGTCATTATGGGAGTGATTTCTTTCTCTCTCTCTTTTTGTCTCTCTGTCTCTGTGTGTGTGTCTATGATTGTATGTTAATTTGTGTTTCGTGATGCAAATGTACTATGCTTTTCTGTAATTTCTACTCATAATCACATCCACACAGGAAAGCTGTCTTCTCTCTCAGTTTCTAAACTAAACTTGTGATAATGAGTTAGTTCAGGGTTCACCATGGTTCATCACAACAAGCAGCCAGGAATCTCAGTCTAATTCTGTCTCCCTCCGGAACATCTTCACACAGAGACAGGCAGGCAGAAAGACAGGGGCCTAATCAGCCTGTAGTCTTATTCAGCATGTGTTGTTCTGCCTGCCTGCCTGGAACAACACACACACACACACACACACACACACACACACACACACACAACACACACACACACACACACACACACACACACACACACACACACACACACACACACACACACACACACACACACACACACACACACACACACACAGGCTGTAACAGCGGGGCATTGTGGAGCCCAGACACCCTAATAATGATGCTGTCTAACCCCACTCTTGGGAAAGAAGCTGGTAACTATCTGTGGTCTATCTTTGGAGGGATTTGGCACAAAACAACAGAAAACAAATTTGGCCCATCTGGAAAATGTGCTCTCTCATTAGGAACGAACTGCAATACATTAGACATGAGTATTTCTTCGACCTAGTGTCACTGGGTCCACTCCCATCCAGTCTTTGATCATCCTAACTTATTTTGGAAGTTTTCAGAAGAAGTTTTCAGTTGTTCCTGAAGGTTGCTGCCGGTGTACTTTCTTCCTCTTACTAAAACATTGCTGTGGTACTTTTTTCCTCTTACTAAAACATTGCTGTGGTACTTTTCTGTTGAAGTTTTCGGTTGCTGAAGTCAGCAGGCCTGGTGAACATTTCTCTCGAACTAAATCACTACCGCAGTACTGATCTGAGGAAGTTTCCGGCATACTTAGCTTTCCCATCTTCACTAAAACATAGGCTAGCGTCTGTGGTAGATAGCTATTGGATTATAGTTCTTGCCTCAGTAACTGACTTCTACAGATTTAGATTAAACAGAGGGTGACTTTCAGTCATAGCCCGTTGTCTTTTAGGCCCATTTAGACTGCCAGAGTATGTCTGGCGCCATCTCTCTCCCTCCTAGCCAGCCTCCCAGACCAGCCAGCCTCCCAGACCAGCCAACCTTTCAGCCTCCCAGCCCAGCCAGCCTCCCAAGCTCTCAGCTCAGCTAGACAACAGGCAGCACTGATGAAGCAGGGAGACAAACGGAGCAGCAATCACAACCATCTATTTGATTTCACCAAGTGTACAGAGTTGGTGAGACTAAGAGCTGTATTTGGGACCAGGTAATTCAGAATGGGAAAAGTCTCTCAGGCACTCACTGATCTCCTGGAGAAGTCTCAGAGGAAGGAAGATGAGAAGTATTCAGGTGAGACAGCAGAGATTTAACACAAAGAGACTCTCTCTCTCGTCTATTGAACATCAATACACAACATCCCCAATCAACTTCCTCAACTCCATGACAGTCCTGTCAGACATTCCATGGAGTGGATGATTTTCATGTTCTCCTCAAAGTGGTGTGTGTATGCATTTCTGTATGTATGTACAGTACCTTCAGAAGGTATTCAGACACCTTGACGTTTTCCTTTTTTTATGTTAGGTTACAGCCTTATTCTAAAATGGATTAAAAAAAATAAAAAATCCTCATCAATCTTCACACAATACCTCACACAAAGCAAAACAGGTTTTTAGAAATGTTTGCTAATTTATAAAAGATGCAAAACTGAAATATTACATTTACATAACTATTCTGACCCTTTACTCAGTACTTTGTTGAAGTACCTTTGGCAGCGATCACATCCTCAAGTCTTCTTGGGTATGACGCTACAAGCTTGGCACACATGTATTTGGGGAGTTTCTCCCATTCTTCTCTGCAGATTTTCTCAAGCTCTGTCAGGTTGGATGGGGAGCGTCGCTGCACTGCTATTTTCAGGTCTCTCCAGTGATGTTCGATTATGTTTAAGTCCGGGCTCTGGTTGGGCCACTCAAGGACATTCAGACACTTGTCCTGAAGCCGCTCCTGCGTTGTCTTGGCTGTGTGCTTAGGGTTGTTGTCCTGTTGGAAGGTAACTCTTGGCCCCAGTCTGAGATCCTGAGAGCTCTGGAGCAGGTTTTCATCAAGGATCTCTCTGTACTTTACTCTGTTCATCTTTGCATCGATCCTGACTAGTCTCCCGGTCCCTGACGCTGAAAAACATCCCCACAGCATGATTCTAACACCATCATACTTCACCGTAGGGATGGTGCCAGGTTTCCTCCAGACGTGATGCTTGGCATTCAGGCCAAAGAGTTCAATCTTGGTTTCATCAGACCAGAGAATCTTGTTTCTCGTGGTTTGAGAGTCTTAGCGGGCTGTCATGTGCCTTTTATTAACTTCTCTGCGCTACGGATCCCTTTTACGGGATCACTTTCCTAAACAACCGCTAGAATTGCAGGGCGCCAAATGCATAAATATTACTAAAAATATTTATAATCATGCAATCACAAGTGAAATATACCAAAACACAGCTTAGCTTGTTGTTAATCCACCTATCGTATCAGATTTTGAAGATATACTTTACAGCGAAATAAATCCAAGCTTTTGTGAGTGTAGCAATCAATGCTACAACAGCTAGCCCCAAATTAGCATGGTCACGAAAGTCAGAAAAGCAATAAAATTAATCGCTTACCTTTGATAATCTTTGGATGTTTCCACTCACGAGACTCCCAGTTACACAACAAATGTTCTTTTTGTTCGATAAATATTAATTTATCACAAAAAAACGCTATTTGGGTTGCGCATTATGTTGAGAAAACTACAGCCTTGTTCCGTTCGACAAATTCCAAAAAGTATCCGTAATGGTCGTAGAAACATGTCAAATGTTTTTTATAATCAATCCTCAGGTTGTTTTTAACAAACATAATCGATAATATTTCAACCGGACCATAACCTATTCTTTAAGAGACAAAAGGAAAATGGGGAGCCACTCTCTCGCGCGCAGGAACTATTCAGATGGACACCTGACCTCTTTTGAAACATCTCGCTCATTTTTCAAAATAAAAGCCTAAAACTATGTCTAAAGCCTGGTCACACCTTGAGGAAGCCATTGGAAAATGAATCTGGTTGATACCCCTTTAAATGGAGGATAGACGGTCCAGGAAACACAGAATAAAATAAAAAAATATCACTTCCGGGTTATAATTTCTCAGGTTTTCGCCTGCAGAATAAGTATTGTTATACTCACAGACAATATTTTGGCAGTTTTGGAAACTTTGGAGTGTTTTCTATCCTAATCTGTAAATGATATGCATAATCTACGATCTGGGCCAGAAAAAATGTCAGTTTACGTTGGGAACGTTTAAAAAATGTTTTTTTTTTAAATTATGATGTCAAGAGGTTAATCCCATTGAGAACTTGTGGTCAATCCTCAAGAGGCGGGTGGACAAACAAAAACCCACAAATTCTGACAAACTCCAAGCATTGATTATGCAAGAATGGGCTGCCATCAGTCAGGATGTGGCCCAGAAGTTAATTGACAGCATGCCAGGGCGGATTGCAGAGGTCTTGAAAAAGAAGGGTCAACACGCAAAAGATATTGGACTCTTTGCATGCTCAACTTCATGTTAATTGTCAATAAAAGCCTTTGACACTTATGAAATGCTTGTAATTATACTTCAGTATTCCATAGCAACATCTGACAAAAATATCTAAAGACACTGAAGCAGCAACTTTGTGGAAATTAATATTTGTGTCATTCTCAAAACTTTTGGCCACGACTGTACTGTCCTGCTAATAGGCCCATAGTGGCGCTGTACAACGTGACCGGTCAGGAGTAGGCTACAGTACTACAGTAAGAGCAAAATAATCCTAACATTTCCACACCCTAATTATAGTCTAACTAAATCCCAAACAGAGATTAATTGAAAATAAAAATCTCATTGATTTATCAAGACCAGTCCCCATGCTTGTCTCAGAGCAGCTCTGTCTTGACCTCTGAATGCTGTCTTTCCCCCTTCCACTTGCCTCTTCATACATTTTGAAAGAGTATTTTCCAGTAAGCATAATCAGTGCTTAACTCCCCTTGCGCTGGTCTGGAGCAGTGACTCAGTGACGCAGGGTACCGTACTAAACCACATTTTACCCTATGCCCGCAGAATAATATCAAAACTTTTAGTTGAGCAACCACTGTATCAACCACTGTAAGAATGCTGGTTCATTGGACTGATAGCTCAGCATTCAACACCATAGTACCCCCTCCCCAAGCTCATCATTAAGCTCGGGGCCCTGGGTCTGAACCCCTGAACCCTGTGCAACTGGGTCCTGGACTTCCTGACGGGCCGCCTCCAGGTGGTGAAGGTAGGAAACAACACCTCCATTTTGCTGATCCTCAACATAGGGGCCAAACAAGGGTGCATGCTCAGGCCCCTCCTGTACTCTCTGTTCACCCATGACTGCGTGGCCACGCACGCCTCCAACTCAATTATCAAGTTTGCAGACTACACAACAGTAGTAGGCCTGATTACCAACAATGACGAGACAGCCTGCAGGGAGGAGGTGAGGGCCCTGGGAGTGTGGTGCCAGGAAAATAACCTCTTACTCAATGTCAACAAAACAAAGGAACTGATCGTGGACTTCAGGAAACAGCAGAGTGAGTATGCCCCTATCCACATCGACAGGACCGCAGTTGAGAAAGGGGAAAGCTTCAAGTTCCTCGATGTATACATCACTGACGATCTGACATGGTCCACCCACACAGACAGTGTGGTGAAGAAGGTGCAACAGCGCCTCTTCAACCTCAGGAGGCTGAAGAAATTTGGCTTGGCCCCTAAAATCCTCACAAACTTTTACAGATGCACAATTGAGAGCATCTTGTCGGGCTGTATCACCGCCTGGTACGGCAACTGCACCGCCTGCAACCACAGGGCTCTCCAAAAGGTGGTGTGGTCTGACCAATGCATCACCGGGGTCAAACTACCTGCCCTGCAGGACACCTACAGCACCCGATGTCACAGGAAAGCCAAAAAGATCATCAAGGACATCAACCACCCGAGCCGCGGCCTATTCACCCCTTTATCCTCCAGAAGGTTAGGTCAGTACAGGTGCATCAAATCTTGGACCGAGAGACTGAAAAACAGCTTCTATCTTAAGGCCATCAGACTGTTAAATAGCCATCACTAGCTGGCTTCCACACTGTCATGTAACCCTGCACCTTATATACATACTGGCCACTTTAATAATGGAACACTAGTCACGTTAATAATGTTTACATAATGCTTTACTCATCTCATATGTAAATACTCTATTCTATTCTACTGTATTTTAGTCAATGCCACTCGGACACTGATCAATCTAATATTTATATATTTCTTAATTCCATTTTTTTAAACTTTTAGATTAGTGTGTATTGTTGTGAACTGTTAGATACTACTACACTGTTGGAGCTAGGAACACAAGCATTTCGCTACACCCGCAATAACATCTGCTAAATATGTGTATGTGACTGTCTGTCACATACACATATGACTGTCTGTCTGCTGAAAATCTTTGCCTGTGTGTGTAAGCTACCAGGCCCTCCCCCTACGAATCATAGGCTACTGTAGCCTAGCCTACTGACCTTACAAGAGAGATTCAGAAATTAGGGAAAGCAATTTGTATTTAGAGAAGAATGGATTAACATATTCAATGCTAGTTAAGGATACTATAGTTATCATTTTTGACATTGAATTTATTAGTAACAAAAAGGTAAGACATGTATTTTAATTCTGGTGCCAATCTGTACACACAAGCATGTTAACGAGAAGACATTCAGAATTCTTTCAAAGAAGCCGCTCCTCTGTATAATTCTTTGGGACTAATTCAGATCATGTCATAACAACAAGATGCCCAGCGCTTCCACCCTCTCTCACCCCACCCGCAAAATGTCAGCTTGCCCGCTACATAGGGAAAGGGGGATACCTAGTCAGTTGTACAACTGAATGATAGCTTAATTACATTGGGTCACAATCACAATAAAACATATATTTTTTGGGAGGGGTGAGTCAAAATAAATCACTCACGGGACAGTTATGGCCCCCTGCCTATTGCTGACCGCTGCTGTATGTGATGACGAGTTAGCTTGTCTCAGAACAACTATCCAACCAGAGTACTCAGAACGTCTTACCTTTCTTCTCAGAAGTGATGGAGCGTAGTCGTTTGTCCTGCTTGTCCAGTCTCTGTAGCAGGGCCTGTTGTTCTGAGTCTCTGCTCTGTCACAGACCCTTCACTTGTTCTCTGTCCTCATCTCCCAGGCCCCAGGCTCAGACACCTCCTCACACAGCCAACACAGCTTTGTCTGGAACACACACACAAAACACTCAAGGCGTCCGCATGCTTTCCAGACGGAACATTTCAGAAGAGTTTGTGCATATATTATATTATGATGACATTTTGTGATGTTTTTGGAAGTTTATCATCTGTTTGGGCACACGAAGTTGGACGCCGAAGTCTACGCCCCTTCGTATGTGATTTGTAGGGATTCTTCAATAAAGTCTATGTTGTCATTCAATGAGGGATAACTCGTTTCATGCAAATTTTTTCATGGTTAAAAACAGCACCAAACATAAAAAAAAAAAAATTGTAATGGGTAGATGGGCTTTAATATTGTAGATAGATTGTAGCTTCTATCAATGTAGTTTCTACAAATTCAAAATTAAATACACTTTTTTGCTAAGAGTATTATTATATTATTGTTCGATTGACTATGACTCTTCAAATCACCCAGCAGTGCTATTTGCAGAGTTAGCTCCAAGTAAATGTTGAAATTTGTCAGCCAGTACTGAATCTGCAACCAAAAACAAGACACATATGGACAGTACCAAAACAAGAATAATAGTAAAGACATCACAACTGTGAAATAACACATATGGAATCATGTAGTAACCAAAAAAGTGTTAAATAGATGAAAATATATTTGAGATTTGAGATTCTTCAAAGTAGCCACCCTTTGCCTTGATGACAGCTTTGCACACTCTTGGCATTCTCTCAACCAGCTTCACCTGGAATGCTTTTCCAACAGTCTTGAAGGAATTCCCACTTATGCTGAGCACTTGTTGGCTGTTTTTCCTTTCACTCTGCGGTCCAACTCAGACTGGAACGAATTGCAAAAATCACTGAAGCTGGAGACTCATATCTCCCTCACTAACTTTAAGCACCAGCTGTCAGAGCAGATCACAGATCACTGCACCTGTACATAGCCCATCTGTAAACAGCTCATCCAACTACCTCATCCACATACTCTTATTTTTATTTTTTGCTCCTTTGCACCCCAGTATCTCTACTTGCACATTCATCTTCTGCACATCTATCACTTCAGTGTTTAATTGCTCAATTGTAATTATTTCGCCACTATGGCCTATTTATTGCCTTACCTCCCTTATCTTACCTCATTTGCACACACTGTATATAGACTTTTTTTCCTATTGTGTTATTGACTGTACGTTTTTTTACTTTCATGTCTAACTCTGTGTTGTTGTTTGTGTCGCACTGCTTTGCTTTTTTTGGCCAGGTCGCAGTTGTAAATGAGAACTTTTCTCAACTGGCCTACCTGGTTAAATAAAGGTGAAAATAAAAATAAATAAAAAATAATAATAATCCCAAACCATCTCAATTGGTGAGGTTGGGTGATTGTGATTGTGGAGGCCAGGTCATCTGATGCAGTCTCATCACTTTCTTCTTGGTCAAAAGCCTTTACACAGCCTGGAGGTCCTGTTGAAAAACAACATGATTGTCCCCCTAAGCGTAAACCAGATAGATTGGCGTATGGCGCAGAATGCTATGGTAGCTTGAAAAATCACAAGACAGTGTCACCAGCAAAGCACCCCCACACCATCACGCCTCATCATCTGCCATTGTTCACAAAACATCTTAGTTAGATCTTAGTAAATTGCACGACTACGATCTCCTCAGCAAAAACATACAAATTAATGACAGATTTCTTGAGCTATCTATTTGAAGAAGTGGCTATGGCGCTCAAAATGGGCAAACGTGCTATTGAATAGAATATTGAAATAGGTAAAGGTTAATGTGTTTTGTACGAAGATAGTTAAGGTTAATGTGTTTGTACGGCAATAGAAAGGTTATGTGTTTGTACGGATAGGTAAAGGTTAATGTGTTTGTACGGAATAGGTAAAGGTTAATGGTGTTTGTACGGAATAGGTAAAGGTTAATGTGTTTGTACGGAATAGGTAAAAGGTTGAATGTGTTTGTACGGAATAGGTAAAGTTATTGTTTGTTACGGAATAGGTAAAGTAATGTGTTTGTACGGAATAGTAAAGGTTCAAATTATGTATGAACAGGTATGTGTGTAGGAGTGTGTGTGTGTGGTGTGTGTGTGTGTGTGTGTGTGTGTGTGTGTGTGTGTGTGTGTGTGTGTGTGTGTGTGTGTGTGTGTGGTTGTGTGTGTGGTGTTGTGTGTGTGTGTGTTGTGTGTGTGTGTGTGTGTGTGTGTGTGTGTTGTGTGTTTGTGTGGTGTGTGTGTGCTGTGTGTTGTGTGTGTGTTTTTGTGTGCCTTACCTTGAGTTGTCCTTGAGTCCTTGGAAGCTCTTATGTCCTATCCTAGAGATGTGAGGATGGACTCCTGTTCTGTTTCTAGATAGACAGTCTGTCCTCTAGACCAGCTACAGCTTTCCTCAGACCCTCTACTACAGTCCTCTCTCGCAGCCACACACTCACCTGAGAGAAAGAGAAGAGCAGAAAAGAGAGAAAGAGTGAAAATGTGCAACCCCTTTTGGACCCAGGACCAGGATTGAGAAAACACTGTTCTAGACAAGCCAAACTTTCTCTGACCCCCTCCTTTGGCCCTCTCTCTGACCCTTTCTTTGGCCCTGTCTTTTGACCGTCTCCTTTGGTCCTCTCCTCTGACCCCTATTTGGTCCTCTCTTCCGACCCACTATTTTGGTCCTCTCCTCTGACCCCTCCTTTGGTCCTCTTCCTGACCCTGTCTTTTGACCCCCTCCTTTGGTCCTCTTCTCTAACCCCCTATTTTGGTCCTCTCCTCTGACCCCTCCTTTGGTCCTCTCCTCTGACCCCTCCTTTGGTCCTCTTCTTGACCCTGTCTTTGACCCCCTCCTTTGGTCCTCTTCTTTGACCCGGTTCTTTGGCCCTGTCTTTTGACCCCCTCCTTTTGTCCTCTCCTCTGACCCCTATTTTGGTCCTCTCCTCTGACCCCATTTTGGTCCTCTCCTCGACTCCCATTTTGGTCCTCTCCTCTGACCCCTTTGGTCCTCCTCTGACCCCCTTTTGTCCTCTCCTCTGACCCCTTTTTGGTCCTCTCCTCTGACCCCCTCCTTTGGTCCTCGTCTGAACCCCTCCTTTGGTCCTCTTCTCTGACCCTGTCTTTTGACCCCCTCCTTTGGTCCTCTCCTCTGACCCCCTATTTTGGTCCTCTCCACTGACCCCCTATTTTGGTCCTCTCCTCTGACTCCCTATTTTGGTCCTCTCCTCTGACCCCTCCTTTGGTCCTCTCCTCTGATCCCCTCCTTTGGTCCTCTCCTCAGACCCCTTCCTTGGTCCTCTTCTCTGGCCCTGTCTTTTGACTCCCTCCTTTGCGGCTCTCCTCTGACCCCCTATTTTGGTCCTCTCCACTGACCCCCTATTTTGGTCCTCTCCTCTGACTCCCTATTTTTGTCCTCTCCTCTGACCCCCTCCTTTGGTCTTCTTCTCTGACCCTTTCTTTTGACCCCGTCCTTTGGTCCTATTATCTGACCCTGTTCTTTTGCCCTGTCTTTTGACCCCCTCCTTTCGTCCTCTCCTCTGACCCCCTCCTTTCGTCTCTCCTAGAGCCATGCACTTCACCTGGAGGGAGGAGACAGAGTCAGAACAACTCTATGGCAACACATTATCAGTCAGAAAAACTCTATGGCAACAGCATTATCAGTCAGAACAACTCTATGGCAACAGCTATATCAGTCAGAACAACTCTATGGCAACAGCATTATCAGTCAGAACAACTCTATGGCAACAGCATTATCAGTCAGAACAACTCTATGGCAACAGCATTATCAGTCAGAACAACTCTATGGCAACAGCATTATCAGTCAGAACAACTCTATGGCAACAGCATTATCAGTCAGAACAACTCTATGGCAACAGCATTATCAGCTGCTGTTCATTATCTAAAGCTACTAATCCAAAGCTCTGTGACTATTTCATTGTGTTCAATATCTCTATCGGTTCAAAACTGTGGAAGACGATTCAAGAAGAGGTTAGGCTATGCTCACACTTACAATAATGTTCCAGTCATAATAGACTCCAGAGACTGACTAGACACACAACCTTAAACGTCTGACCTCTCTCTCTTTTTCCATTTAACCCCCTTCTGAACCGTTCTAGTGTCAACTCTTCCTCCCCTCCATGGTGAACGGAGTCGATACTCTCAGGGTCTCTATGGGGACACATTAATCAATACAGCCATGTGTGTGTATCTATCTGGGACAATACATGGACTGTGGTAAGGGCTAATAAGGCCTGGAGCACTCAGTCAATACATTGACCTTGAGTTAGTTCAGTCAGATAAATAAACTGAGGCCCTGACAGAGGGGTTCTTTTGTACACTGTATAATACAGCGGTCATCAAGGGTGTGCAACCCAGCACAGACACACCTGATTCAGCCACTCAGCTGATGGTGTCAGGTGTGTTAGTGCTGGGCTGGAAGAAATGCCTGAGCAGCATGTCGTTCTCTAGGGGCCTCATTTAGAAACGTTTTGCTACGTACAAAATATGCCCCCAAAATATGCGTGCGCAAGTTCACGCAAAAGTTAGCATCAATTAAAACTGAATTTGACGTGAGGATGTACTTATCCTCCCGCTAACTTTAGACCATGCATGCACACCGTTTCCAGTGGTTGAAGTATTGCATTGCAAGATGGGAAAAATCAGCCCAAAAGCCTTGAGCAGGAGTACATGGTGACACGACACATATACAGAACAAAAGGACAGGAATCCTAACTACATATTATAACAAGATGCATTTATTTGCCGTTATCGAGAAGAGCAAGCGTTTTAAAATAACTAAAAACAGTCATCTATTTCCTATCGTTTATTTAATTCACATGATCATTGCAGAATAAATTCCTCACCCTTTCTGACTGTGATGGTTTCATCCTGGTGAAATAGCCTATAGGCCTATAACAAGTTAAGATAGGCTACCATTCATCCCACCTGTCATTTAATTGGACCCACTTCTCAGTAGTAAATAGATCAACTATTTCAAGCAGCCTATTTTGCTCGATGCGATTCGATCCGAAGTACCGTTTAACGGTAGAACAGACAATTCACCTTTTCCATAGACGTTTGTAGGCTACGTCTGAATACTGAAGTAGTCACACAAGAAATTACCATCAGCATCTCTCATTTAATTGGGCCCATTAGAAGGGCTATTATAATTTCAAGCTTTTTCTCTATGCAGATGACAGGGTGAGCAGTTTATTAACAAACAGTAGAATTTAACAGGTGAACAGAGTTAATCTTTTGCGTTGAGTTGTGTAGGCTACCACGACAAGCAGACCTACTGTAGTAAAACATTTTCAGAGTAGACAATGTTTCGGAATTCATGGGCAGTGCAGCATACAGGAAAAGGAGGACGGAGCACGCCCCCATTCTCATCGACAGGGCTGTAGTGGAGCAGGTTGAGAGCTTCAATTTCCTTGGCATGCACATCACCAACAAACTAAAATAGCCCAAGCACACCAAGACAGTCTTGAAGAGGGCACGACAAAACCTATTCCCCCTCAGGAGACTGAAAAGATTTGCATGGATCCTCAGATCCTCAAAATCTTTTACAGCTGCACCATCGAGAGCATCCTGACGGGTTGCATCACAGCCTGGTATGGCAAACGCTCAGCCTCCGATCACAAGGCACTACAGAGGGCAGCTGGCGTGGCCCAGTAAATCACCGGGGCAAAGCGTCCTGCCATCCAGGACCTCTATACCAGATGGTGTCAGAGAAAGGCCCTAAAAATTGTCAAAGACTCCAGCCACCCTAGTCATAGACTGTTCTCTCTGCTACCGCACGGCAAGCGGTACCTGAGCGCCAAGTCTAGGTCCAAGAGGCTTCTAAACAGCTTCTACCCACAAACCTATAAAGCTCTGAACAGCTAATGAAATGGCTACCCAGACTATTTGCATTGCCCCCCCCCCCTTCTATGCTGCTGCTACTCTCTGTTATTTTCTTTGCATAGTCACTTTAATAACTCCTACATGTACATATTACCTCAATTACTCGACCGGTGCCCCGGCACTCTGTACTGGTACCCCCTGTATATACCCCTCCACATTGACTCGGTACTGGTACCCCTGTATATAGCCTCACATTGACTCTGTACCAATACCCCTGTATATAGCCTCCACATTGACTCTGTACTGGTACCCCCTGTATATAGCCTCCACATTGACTCTGTACTGGTACCCCCTGTATATAGCCTCCACATTGACTCGGTACTGGTACCCCTGTATATAGCCTCCNCTCTCTCCTCTCTTCTCTCTCTCTCCTTCTCTCTCTCTCTCTCTTCTTCTCTCTCTCTTCCTCTCTCTCTCTCTCTCTCTTCTTCCTCTCTCTCTCTTCTCTGCTCTCTCTCTCTCTCTCTCTTCTCTCTCTCTCTCTCTCTCTTCTCTCCTCTCTCTCTCTCTCTCTCTCTCTCTCTCTCTCAGGTCGTATGACCTACTGGCTTTGACGATATGTATTTTGGAATCAGAGTTGGCCACTACCAGGTCAACTCCAATCCTGCCATGGTCTTCCCAAAACAAAGACTTTAGAGATCAACAAAAGACTCACTCAGGTATGTACAGTACACTTTTGGTGTCCAAAATACACTTCATAAAATACACTTCATAATAAATACATTTCATTAAAATACACTTCATAAAATACACTGTCAATAAAATACCACTTCATAAAATACATTTCATAAATACACTTCATAAAATACATCACATGAATAAAACTTCATAAAATACATTTAACATAATAAAAACTTCATAAAATACCATTTCATATACTGTCAGAAAAATACATTTCACATTAATGACACTTTAAAAAATACACTTCATAAATACACTTCATAAAATACACTTTCTATAGATCACAACAAAGTACTCCTGATATGTGAAATACACAGTAATGAGGGTGCTTCCTTCAATTGTAGGGGGATGATGCGCAGTCATTCTTTCTCAATCATATTAGTGCTTGGTTGAATGACCACGCATTGAATTTACACTTGACCAAGAGGAGTAATGTAACATAGTAATCTCTGCAAACCCCCAAAAAAAAAGGGGGGGGCAAAAAAAAACCAAAAAAGCCTAAATTTTTTCCCCAATTTGGGGACTTTTAGAGACTATGTACATGAACTAGGTACTCAGAGGAGAAGATGGATGATGTTGAACTATTGTACTTCATGAGAAAGGTTGACTCTGTACCGGGTACCCCCTGTATATAGCCTCCACATTGACTCTGTTACCGGTTTACCCCCTGTATATAGCTCCACATTGACTCTGTTACCGGTATCCCCTGTATATAGCCTCCACTATTTACTCTGTACCGGTACCCCCCTGATATAGCCTCCCACATTGACTCTGTACTGGTACCCCCTGTATATAGCCTCCACATGAACTCTGTACCCGGTTTACCCCCGTATATAGGCCTTCCACATTGACTCTTGTACCGGTGCCCCCTGTATATAGCCTCCACATTGACTCTTGTAACCGGTACCCCCTGTATATAGCCTCACCAATTGACTTCTGTACCGGTACCCCAGTATAAATAGCCTCCACCTTGACTCTCACCACTAATGTACCGGGTTGCCCCCTGTATTTAGAGCCTCCACATTGACTCTGTACCGGTTACCCCCTGTTATATAGGCCTCCACATTGACTCTGTACCGGTACCCCCTGTATATAGCCCCTGTATATAGTTAATTATTTTGTTACTTTTATTTTCTATTTCCAATTTTTACTTATCTATTTTTTTTTTTACTTAACACTTATTTTAATTGTTGTGTTAAGGGCTTGGAATGTAAAGCATTTTCACTTAAGGTCTACACTTGTTGTTTCGGCGCATGTGGACACATTACATTTGATTTGATTGGGATTCATTTGAACTTATTGTATGTCATGAAGCAAGAACAAGAAGTTTGTAGCCACAGATCAGATCAGTCACTTAGTTCCTTCATTGTTGTTATTTTTCTAATCTTGAATCCCTGCCAACAACTACAAAAACTGTTTAACTCTATAATTGGTAATACACTACGGTAATACAACATTGTATTATTACTGCCACTTACAATGTTGCTGGTGCAATGCAATACATGGCTGCCTATGCTTTCTACCCTGTACTGTAAAAGTCACACTTGGTGAGAGATTTACAACAGTGTTTCAAGCAGGCATAAACCAAACCAATCTTCCCTCAGATTTAAGGCCAGGACATGGAGGGCGATAGCCATCCTGACTCATCTCTTCTCTGTATCGCATGCCTCTCTTATTAAATCAGCTGTTTGGTCTGCCCAGAACAATGCAACACAACACACACTACGCACACACAGCACGCACACACGCACCGTCACGCACGCACGCATGCCGCACGCACGCACGCCACGCACCGCACACACGTCTTATCCAGATCCAGACTGTAATCTCAACATTCAGGTTTTGTCAGGCTCATGGTGAGGTAAGTGATTCTTTCCAGGACCTTCAGAACCTAGCCCTCCTTAAATAGACTTGACGGAGACTCTAATTTAGATGGTTCAGTGACAGATCCAAGCAGGTCCGCTAGACTTGGTTTTAGACTGACCTAGTTGGGCTGCCCTCCTCCCCATCCTCAGCCTCCATATAGGCGGTGTGAGGGCTGGTAGACTGCCTAAGTTGGCTGCCCTCCTCCCCATCCTCAGCCTCCATATAGGGGGTGAGGCTGGTAGGACTGCCTAGTTTGGCTGCCCTCCTCCTCCCCATCCTCAGCCCTCCATAATAGGTGGTACAATAGATGTGAGGCTGCCTTCAGAACTGCCCCTAGTTGGCTGCCCTCCTCCTCCACCATCCTCAGCCTCCATAACTGAGTGTTGCTTAGTGAGACGGTTAGACTGCCTAGTTTGGCTGCCCTCTCCTCCCAATATCCTCAGCCTCATATCAAGGGGGGTGAGACTGGTATTAGACTGCCTAGTTGGCTGCCCTCCTCCCTCCCCATCCTCAGCTCCATATAGGGTTGTTGATGTCTGGTAGACTGCCCTAGTTGGGTGCCCTCCTCCTCCCCATCCTCAGCCTTCCATTATAGCAGGGTGTGAGGCTGGTAGGACGGTCTTAGTTGGCTGCCCTCCTCCTCCCCATCTTCAATGCCTCCATATAGGGTGTGAGTCTGGTTTTAGACTGTCTAGCTTGGCTGCCCTCCTCCTCCCATCCTCAGCCTCCATTTATAGGTGACGGTGAGGCTGGTTAGCACTGCCTAGTCTGCGCATGCCCTTTCCTCCCATTCCTCAGCCTCCATATAGCGGTGTGAGGCTGGTAGTCTAGACTGTATCTAGTTGGCTGACCCTCTCCTCCCCATCCTCCGGCCTACATATAGGGGTGTGGAGGCTGGTAGATGCCTAGTGGCTGCCCTCCTCCTCCCCATCCTCACAGCCTCCATATAGGGTTGTGGTGTTTACTGTGGTGTGTGGAGGGGGTTATTGTGTGTGTGTGTGTGTGTGAGTTTGGGGTGGGGGTTATTAGTGTGTGTGTGTAATGCGCTGTGTGTGTGTTGGTGGGGGTATTAGGTGTTGTGTGTGTTTGGGGGGTATTCGTGTGTTGTGGTGTTTGGGGGGTATTAAGTGTGTGTGTGGGGGGGGTATTAGTGTGTGTGGGGGGGGGTATTAGTGTGTGTGTGTGTGGGCGTGGGATTTAGTGTGTGTGTGTGTTTGGTGGGTATTAGTGTGTGTGTGGGTGTTGGGTGGGTATTAGTGTGTGTGTGGGGGGGGGGGGGGATTAGTGTGTGTGTGTAGCCCACTCTGTATATGATCGGGGTTTGACAAAAACACTGAGATAGAAAAACACAGGGCTGAAATTTTACTCCCTTCATGAGACACACACACACACACACACAAACACACACACACACACACACCACACACACACACCACACACACCACACACAACACACACACACAACACACACACACACACACACACACCACACACACACACACACACACACACACACAACACACACACACACAGTGGCTGCTCTGTAATCTATCAGAAATTGTGATTATAGCCTCTCCATTCAGAGATGGGGGAGGGAGTTGTGTGTGTTTGGTGGTTATCATAAGTAGATTAAAACAAGATGGACCAATGTAACTTTTTACCAGTAACAGGCCTGTAAACTGCCTGTTAACTGCTTGTTAACTGTTTGTAATGCTGTAACAGCCTGTAAACATGCCTCTGTAACAGCCTGTAACTGCTTGTAACTGCCTGTTAACAGCCTGTAACTGCCTGTAAACTTGCTTGTTAACTGCCTGTAACTGGCCTGTAACAGCCTGTAACAGCCTGCAACAAGCCTGTAACATGACTGTAACTGCCGCTAACTTGCTTGTATCTGCCGTGTAACTGCTTGTAACTGCTTGTAAACGGCTGTAACAGCCCTGTAACTGCCTGTAACTGCCTGTAACTGCCTGTAACTGCCCGTAACAGCCTGTAACAGCCTGTAACAGCCTGTAACTGCTTGTAACTGCTTGTAACTGCCTGTAACAGCCTGTAACAGCCTGTAACTGCCTGTAACAGCCTGTAACAGCCTGTAACTGCTTGTAACAGACTGTAACTGCCTGTTAACAGCTGTAAACTGCCTGTAACTGGCTGGAACAGCCTGTAACTGCCTGTAGCAGTTGTAACAGCTATAACAGCCTGTAAATAAAATATCCAATACAGAAACAATTATATATGTTACAATTCAGTAACACACACAAGGGCAAAGTGTCTGCAAGAAGACTATCATTGTATAATTCTCTGCGTTGAATAATGGATACCAGTAATGAAATGACTGGACTGTTGCATATACAGTGTGTCTAGGTCCCTTCTAAATGATGTTCTCTCTGTGTTATTCATCTCTCTGTTCTCCATCTTCTTCAGATTCGCTGCTCACCTCATCACAGGAGTTCTGGAGTATAAGGAAATATATTTGACACGTGAGTTCTCTGAGTCCAGCTTATAACGCTCCTCTCCTCTCTCCTCTCCTCTCCTCTTCCCTCTCTCCTCTCCTCTCCTCTCCTCTCCTCTCCTCTCCTCTCTCTCTCCTCTCCTCCCTCTCCTCTCCTCTCCTCTCCCTCCGTCTCTTCCATCAGAGTATTGTAGAAGAAAGTATTAAAGATTGTAAAATAATAAAGGGAAATAAACAGAATATATAATATAAGACTGGATAAAGTTCCCTGTAGAGCAGCTGAGGTTGTCCCAGGTGATCTGAGTCTGTGTCTGTGTGTCTCTAGGGCCCTGCCTCCTGACAGGAGGGCGTTGCCGTGGACTATCTCGGGCCGGCTGTCTGGGACCCCTCTGTGTGATGAAGCAGTACTACCGTCTCTTCAACACATTACCGTCGGCCCGGCCTCAAGAGGGACAGCTCGTCATCCACGAGGCTGGGTCCACCGAGCAGGAGCACATCATCGTTGCATGCAAGAACCAGGTCAGAGAGAGACTAAGGTTCCGTATTCCAGCTGCACCCTACTCCCTATGGGCCCTGGTCAAAAGTAGTGTACCCTATTCCCTATGGGCCTGGTCAAAAAGTAGTGCACCCTATTCCCTATGGGCCCTGGTCAAAAGTAGTGCACCCTATTCCTATGGCCCTGGTCAAAGTATGTGCACCCTGTTCCCTATGGGCCCTGGTCAAAAGTAGTGCACCCTATTCCCTATGGCCCTGGTCAAAAGTAGTGCACCCTATTCCCTATGGGCCCTGTCAAAAGTAGTGACCCTATTCCTATGGGCCCTGGTCAAAAGTAGTGACCCTATTCCCTATGGGCCCTGGTCAAAAGTAGTGACCCTATTCCCTATGGCCCTGGTCAAAAGTAGTGCACCCTATTCCCTATGGGCCCTGGTCAAAAGTAGTGTACCCTATTCCCTATGGGCCCTGGTCAAAAGTAGTGTACCCTATTCCCTATGGGCCTGGTCAAAAGTAGTGCACCCTATTCCTATGGGCCCTGGTCAAAAGTAGTGACCCTATTCCCTATGGGCCTGGTCAAAAGTAGTGACCCTATTCCCTATGGGCCCTGGTCAAAGTAGTGCACCCTATCCCTATGGGCCTGTCAAAAGTAGTGCACCCTATTCCCTATGGGCCCTGGTCAAAAGTAGTGCACCTATTCCCTATGGGCCCTGGTCAAAAGTAGTGACCCTTTCCCTATGGGCCTGGTCAAAAGTAGTGGCACCCTATTCCCTATGGGCCCTGGTCAAAAGTAGTGCCCCTATTTCCTATGGGCCTGGTCAAAAGTAGTGTACCCTATTCCCTATGGCCCTGGTCAAAAGTAGTGTACCCTATTCCCTATGGGCCCTGGTCAAAAGTAGTGCACCCTATTCCCTATGGGCCCTGGTCAAAAGTAGTGTACCCTATTCCCTATGGGCCCTGGTCAAAATAGTGTACCCTTTCCCTATTGGGCCCTGGTCAAAAGTAGTGCACCCTATTCCCTATGGGCCCTGGTCAAAAGTAGTGCTGACCCTATTTCCCTATGGGCCTGGTCAAAAGTAGTGCACCCTATTCCCCATGGGCCCTGGTAAAAGTAGTGCACCCTAATTCCCTATGGGCCTGGTCAAAAGTAGTGTACCCTATTCCCTATGGGCCCTGGTCAAAAGTAGTGCACCCTATTCCCTATGGGCCCTGGCTCTGAAAGTAGTGCACCCTATTCCCTATGGCCCTGGTCTAAAGTATGTGCACCCTATTCCCCATGGGCCCTGGGCTTAAAAGTAGTGCCACCCTATTCCCTATGGGCCCTGGTCAAAAGTAGTGTACCCTATTCCCTATGGGCCCTGGTCAAAAGTAGTGTACCCTATTCCCTATGGGCCCTGGTCAAAAGTAGTGCACCCTATTCCCCATGGGCCCTGGTCTAAAGTAGTGCACCCTATTCCCTATGGGCCCTGGTCTAAAGTAGTGTACCCTATTCCCCATGGGCCCTGGTCTAAAGTAGTGCACTATATAGGGAATAGGGTGCCATTTAAAAAATAAATCACAGTAATAAATATAATACATTGTATCTCTATGGACGCAATTACACTTACAGTGATCTCAGTTATCACTACTGTACAGCTACAAACATTGTCCACATTTACAAGGCATGTTAGGTCCCGTGTGGCTCAGTTGGTAGAGCATGGCGCTTGCAACGCCAGGGTTGTGGGTTCATTCCCCACGGGGGGACCAGGATGAATATGTATGAACTTTCCAATTTGTAAGTCGCTCTGGATAAGAGCGTTTGCTAAATGACTTAAAATGTAAAATGTAAATGTAAATGTGGTCACCTCAAATATAACAGCTAACGACATTCCAAAACATTGTGTGTCCACATTGACAAGACAAGAGATATTAGTGTAGAAGTATAACTTCATTTCGTTGGTTGTGTTTCGTCTCTGTTGGAGGTTTAGGATTCCCACGAGTCAGTGTTGTAAATAAAAACTTCCTGTCGATCCTCCCCAAGGCTGTGTCGTATACGGTAAAGTTCAAAGGTCATAGGCAGAAAACGGTCGAAAACGMCGACATAAACAACAGACAATGTATAGGTCACAGACGGAATCATAAACAAACAACCGGTTGACAGTTAACACCGTGTCCCAGTCTGGAGTTATCTTTTACAATGAATCTCACTTCCCGTCACACGAACGCATCACCAAATATCTCACAAAGGCTAAAAGGGAGGACGGGAGGAGGAGGAGGAGGAGGGGAGAGTCCTTCGTACCTGGAGATGGTTCCAGGCACTATCAATCAGGGACACATATTAAGGAGCCATCCATGTGGAGAAACAGACTACTAACTAAATTACCGCTGATTGAATTTGTCTGAGAGCCTCCTTGAGTCACAAGGACAATTGATCGCGYCGTAGGGATTCATGTTTTCAACCTTGTGTGCCAAATGACATCCTATTCCCTATGTAGTGCACTACATTTGACCAGGGCTCTTGTTAAAAGTAGTGCACTACCTAGGGAATAGGGTGGCATTTTGGGACATGGAGGTTCAAGCAGGCGGTGGCGGTACGTCGTTAACCTCTGCCTCTCTTACTTTGCCTTCATTAGTCAGCAGCCTATTGGGGTCTAATGACTGATGTGTTTGCATTGGTAGGTTTTAGTTTTTTAACAGCCTATTGACCCAACGTGTCTGATTGAGTGATACATTGAAATGCTCCTTGGAGAAAAGMCTTTTATAGATTTTGTAATGCCAGTAATCTATTTTGAGGTCTTATGATGAAGCAAATACACTGTATCTTATCGTCTTTTTTTTGTTGTTGTTGCTTCCTTAGAAATACATTTTTAATCAGATGTATGTTTTAATCTGTGATATTCTACGTGGAAATACCATCACCTTTTTTCAATGTCCACGACAAAATTTCCCTCTGGGAGCAATAAACCCCCCCCCTCCCAAAAAATCCAATCCTATTTAAAAAAAATAAATAATAATAATAATTCTTATTTTGTCTTCTTCTCAGTTCTTTGTGTTGGACCTAGTGGTAAAGGAGAAAAAACTGAACGAAATGCACATCTTGACCCAGCTGGAGAAGATAGTAAAGATGGCAGAGAACACAGAGGAGAGACAGCCTTCGTTTGGTCTGTTGACGTCTGATGGAAGAACAGAATGGGCCCGGGCTAGAGACGTACTCATCAAAGGTTTCACTTCAACCATCTTATTGTCTACATTAAATATCACAACTATAATAATAACACTAATATCAAATAACTATTTAAATCATAGTAATAATTCGAAATAAACCATGGGAAGACTATGAAAACAAATATATTTGCATAAACTGACCTCGTCTGTCTGTACGCCTGCCTGTCTGCATGCCTGTCCGCCTCCCTCCCTCCCTCCCTCCCTCCCCTAGATTCAGTTAACAGAGAGTCGTTGGCTGTGATCGAGAAGTGTCTGTGTGTGGTGTGTCTAGACGACACCAGTGGGGTGGAGTTTGGGGATACCAGCCGAGCCCTGCTGATGCTCCARGGAGGAGGCCATGASAAGATGGGGGCAAACCGCTGGTATGACAAGCCAATGCAGGTAGGGCGATGCCAACCCTGGACCCTTATTCATAAAGTGTCTCGGTGTAGGAGCGCTGATCTAGGATCAGTTTAGCATTTTAGATAACAAAGAATAAGATGATATGGACAAAGTGTGTGTGTGTGGGGAGGGGCTGATCCTAGATCAGCACAATACAGGTCCTGAGACCATGGAATGGAATATAAATGTTTGTTTCAGTTTGTTGTAGGGGAGGACGGAGTCTGCGGAACGGTGTGCGAGCACTCACCCTTCGAGGGAATAGTTCTGGTGGCGTGTACTGAATACTTGATGAAATTCATGTAAGTGAACTAGCCAAACTAATTTACATCTATGTGTCCATATGGACAGTGTTAAATCTGATTAGGTGGAGTTCTATTCTAGGTCCTGGTGTCCCCCAAGGTTCTATTCTAGGTCCTGGTGTCCCCCAAGGTTCTGTTCCAGGTCCTGGTGTCCCCCAAGGTTCTGTTCCAGGTCCTGGTGTCCCCCAAGGTTCTATTCTAGGTCCTGGTGTCCCCCAAGGTTCTGTTCCAGGTCCTGGTGTCCCCCAGGGTTCTATTCTAGATCCTGGTGTCCCCCAAGGTTCTGTTCCAGGTCCTGTGCTTTTACATCTGAGAGTTCATATTTACTCACCAAACACACAAAGTATTTCATTACAATATAGTTAACGGCAAGTTTATTGCATTAAATCTTAAATCAGATATTTTACATTTTACTCATGAGACACATGAAGAGGTTAATGTTTTGCAGTGTAGTTCACATTTACAGGTAATATATTATTAGAGGTCAGTAATGAAACAGGTAATATATTATTAGAGGGTCCGTGATAAAACAGGTAAATATATTATTAGAGGTCCGTGATAAAACAGGTAATATATTATTAGAGGTCCGTGATAAAAACAGGTAATATATTATTAGAGTCAGTAATGAAAACAGGTAATATATTATTATAAAAGTCCGTCGATAAAGCAATATGATGTCAATGAATAATACATTATAATAATAGTAAAACACTAATCTAAGGAAGTCAAGTGATTGTGCTCTCTCCACCGGACAGGAAGTCCCTCCAAGATGGGGAGGCCACCAACGTGTCGGAGCTTCCTACTCCTCGCAGACTGCTCTGGAAGACCACACCCGACATCCAGGACCTCCTGAAGGCCTCTGCTGAGAGACTGCAGAGGCAAGACACACACATGTGCATGCAWGATTGCACACATACAAACATGGACACACATATAAGCACTTTTTAAAAAATCGTTTTAATTAAAGACAATCACAGTAAGTTACTTAAATTGTTACCCGGAAATGATTTGACACGGATATAAAAAAACAGAGGCATTAGGAACTTTAACATATATTCATATTTCCTTRTCCTTAGGTTGGTTAGAGAACTTGACATGGATGTACACAAGTTTGAGGTCTATGGAAAAGAATTCATCAAGAAACAGAAGATGAGTCCAGATGCGTACATACAGGTGGCTCTACAACTGGCCTTTTACAGGTGTTGTACACCTTTAAGAACGTTATCTAAAACGACATGTTGTTGGTTGTTTTAGTCCTGTTCCAACACATTTTTCATTTGATTACAATCTTTACTACTTATTGACAGTCATTTTAATTTAACTAAAAACCTAAGAAAGAAACTATTTTCCTTTGTTCACACATMAAGTGAATTCAGCCTCCATTGATATACAGTAGCGATATTTATTTTGCTTTGTGATTTCTCAGATGCAATGGACGGCTGGTGTCCACTTATGAGAGTGCTTCTATCCGTCGTTTCCACGAGGGCCGGGTGGACAACATCCGCTCAGCGACCCCCGAGGCTCTGGCCTTCGTGAAGGCCATGACGGACGAGAAGACATCTCTCTCTGTGAGTCATTTTTCTTACTTAGCTCCCCATTATGGTCTTCTCCCATAATGCTGTTCATCGTGTCCTCTTCTCCCATAATGCTGTTCATCGTGTCCTCTTCTCCCATAATGCTGTTCATCGTGTCCTCTTCTTGGGCGATTAGGCCTGGCTCTCAGTCGGTCTTCCAATTCATCCCAAAGGTGTTCGTTGAGGTTCAGTTCGGGGCTTTGTGCAGGCCAGTCAAGTTCTTCCACACTGATCTCGACAAACCATTTCTGTATGACCTCGCTTTGTGCAGGGGGCATTGTCATGTTGAAAACAGGAAAGGGCTTCCCCAAACTGTTGCCACACAGTTGGCAGCACGAATCATCTAAATGACATTGTATGCTGTAGCATTGAGATTTTCCTTCACTAGAATAAGAGGCCCGAACCATGAAAAACAGCCTCAGACCACTATTCTCCTCTACCAAACTTTACAGTTGGCGTATGATTCGGCAGGTATCATTCTCCTGTCATCACAACCCAGATTTGTCAGTTGGACTGCCAGATGGTAAAGTGTAATTCATCACTCACGAGAACGCATTTCCACTGCTCCAGAGTCCAATGACGGAGAGCTTTACACCATCCCAGCGAGGCTTGGCTTTGCTGATGGTGATTTTATGCTTGTGTGCAGCTGCTCAGCCATGGAAGCCCATTTCATGAAGCTCCCGACGAACAGTTTCTTCTGCTGACGTTGCTTCCAGACGCAGTTTGGAACTCGGTAGTGAGTGTTGCAACCGATGGATAGACGATTTAAGCGCTTATCGCTTCAGCACTCGGCGTTGGTGAGCTTGTGTGGCCTACACTTCGTGGCTAAGCCGTTGTTGCTCCTAGAAGTTTTTCACATCACAATAACAGCACTCAAGTTGACCGAGGGCAGCTCTAGACAGACACTAGACAAACTGACTGGTTGGAAAGGTGGCATCCTATGACGGTGCTGCGTTGAAAGTCACTGAGCTCGTCGTTCGGCCCATTCAACTGTCGTGTTTGTCTATGGAGATTGCATGGTTGTGTGCTCGATTTTTTACACCTGTCAGGAATCGTGTATTGTATTTTACAGTATAGTATTGTAATTGTGTATTGTATTTTACAGTATAGTATTGTAATTGTGTATTGTATTTTATGTATTGTAATCGTGTATTGTATTTTACAGTATGTAATGTTTAATGTGCAATCAATCCAAATAGTTATCATTATAGTAGTACATTTGAGTATATCATACTCTGTATGTTTTTACTTTACAGACATACATTTTCTATTCCTCAAAATCTGGGGTAGACAAACCACTTTACATGTTACATCTGTAGGTTTTACCAACGGTTAAGTGATCATCAATCGATGAAAATCATCCACACACACACATTATGGGAGAAGAGGACATGATGAACAGCATTATGGGATAGAAGGACATGATGAACAGCATTATGGGGAAGAGGACATGATGAACAGCATTATGGGAGAAAGAGGACATGATGACAGCATTTATGGGAGAAGAGGACATGATGAACAGCATTATGGGAGAAGAGGCATGATACAGATTAGGGAGAAGAGGACACGATGAAAAGCATTATGGGAGAAGAGGACATGATGAACAGCATTATGGGGAGACATGATGAACGCATTAGGGAGAAGAGGGCATGATGAACAGCATTATGGGAGAAAGAGGACATGATGAACAGCATTATGGGAGAAGAGGACATGATGAACAGCATTATGGGAGAGGACATGATGACACCATTATGGAGAAGAGGACAGATGACAGCATTATGGGAGAAGAGGACATGATGAACAGCATTATGGGAGAAGAGACACGATGAACAGCATTATGGGAGAAGAGGAACGATGAACAGCATTAGGGAGAAGAGGACATGAGAAACAGCATTATGGGAGAAGAGGAAACGATGAAACCGCATTATGGGAGAAGAGGACACATGAACAGCATTATGGGAGAAGAGGACATGATGAACAGCATTATGGAGAAGAGGACAGATGAACAGCATATGGGAGAGCGGACACGATGAACGCATTATGGGAGAGAGGACCGATGAACAGCATTATGGGAGAAGAGGACACGATGACAGCATTTATGGGAGAAGAGGACACATGAACAGCATTATGGGAGAGAGGACACGATGAAGCATTATGGGAGAAGAGGACACGATGAACAGCAATTATGGAG